>NW_028270147.1:114128665-114301069 GCF_037043375.1 Chiloscyllium plagiosum | reverse complement strand
AGCAGCTCTGATTGATGATATGTATAACAGAGCATGTTAAAAACATTATCTCGATCCTGATGACTGTATTGAGTTCAATTTACCATTTTGCCCCTTCCCTAAAAATCCAAAGTCCCTTTCTCCTCCACTGTTTGTACTCTCCCATTATTAATTTATCATCCTCATCATCATCATACTGTTATCCATTAAACCCCATCTGTCATAACTTTGCCCAGTCTGAGAATCTGCAGATTCTGTTTCTATTTACATAATATAAGGTGTCCCTTCCAGCCACTCAGTACTTTTTTTCAAATTCTTCTCTATCGTTTCAGTCTTTCTATTGCTGTTTCCATTGGTTGATAAGACAAGATTTGATTATTATTCACCTTCTTAAAACTCTCTAGAATCTTGATCTGGAATCTAGAATTTAGAGTCATGGGTCATTCCATAACTTTCAGATAAAGAAAGCCTTAAAGGTTGAACTTCTCAATCTGTGATCATGTTTGTACCTCTTTTCCTGATAACATCTTGAGAATTTGCACGATGTTGAGATTCCCAAAATTGACCAAAGTATTCTAAGATCTTATGCAACTTAACGTGGCTTAAATTGTTTTTGTTTATGTGGCCTTTGTTCTTATCTGATTAGGCAAGAGTTTTTTAAAAAAGATTTTTAGTGCTACTTTGAAGAGGAGTGGAGTTCTCCCTCATGGTCCTGGTCAATCTACGACATGAGTCTGAACCATTTCTCTAATTTGTGGTAACTTGCTGTGTGAAAGTTTGTTGCAGCTTTTGACGATATTATAATTAGTGGCTATACTTCAAAGGTTGGGAACAACGTGGTACAAGTGTGAAAAGTTATATATGTTTGCAAGTTGTTTTTGACAATTTGAGGTTAAGGTGGGTGACTTGAGCATTGGTTATAAAGTATTGTCCAGCACGCAGACCAAGTTCTTTACTATTACAACAATGCAACTTCTATTTTACTGTGGCACTGACATTGAAGTGTACACTGGATCACTCCTCCCAGTAACTCAGACTTGAAACACTGCAATGTGAACTTTTTACCACGGTCTAAAGTCAACATCAAGCTGCTCATTGTCTAGCCTGACTTCCCTTTGAGCACAGTTTGTGAAGTGTTGCACTTTGCCAGGGACTGAGAATGGGCATGTGTAAATCAGCTTTTCATTCACAGAGCAAATTTGGGACTGTTCATTTCCTTTGTTTTGTCTTTATAACTCGACTCTAATGTATCTTCAGTCTGAGCTGTTTCACACACCAATATTTCTGGGCATGTTACTTGCCTTTGACAGTGTTAGCCGAGAAACCTATCAAAATCTTCCTGTTGGAGCCATGTGAGGCAGTGGTCAGTGGTTAGGTCATATAGCTTTGAAGCACTCATCTGTTAAATTGAGAATGATTTGACCTTCTTGAAATGCTGGGTGCGCTGTATGAATCCATGTCAGCCCCAATATTTATTGTGAGACTTCCCACAGCACTGATCTTCAGTTAGCTGCCTACATTCAATTAAAGGCAGAACATTTTTGGAATTTGACAAAGCAGAGGTTTCTTCGAAGATGATGTAGGCAAAGTGCTGAACTATGAAATGCAGTAAATCAATCAGTGAATAATTAATCATTTCTCAGCCAAGGTCTTAGGCAAGGGAAAATGTCAAACCTTCTCTCAATTTGGGAGCATCGCATGTTACCTTAAAGTAGTATTGTCTGTGCTTTTGGATCTCACTACTGTTATTCATTTCAATTATAATTGAGTTTTAAAGCATTTCGCAGATTTTTGTTTCATTGAACATGCTTTGAGTTCCATCCAATTTTACATAATTCAGAATGGGGGAAGAATTAGAAGGTCGAAGCATCAAAGTCTTCATTGAGTAGTTTTAGGGAAGGCTAATGGATTGGGGGTGGATTGGTCTGTATTTAGGGTGTGTGCAACAGCTGCCATTTCTCCTGTGCTTCTACCCACAGATCTTCATTTCTAATGAAGTTTTAAAGTTATTTGGGTTGAACGAAGAGCAACACCAGAAGACGGCTTGGCAGAAGTTGAAGAAATTTGGCAACAAACAACGTGATCGGGTGGACCATATTTTGGTAAGTGCTTCAGTTTAGGAACTGTTCAGTTTTATATTGTACCACTGCATCACAATTATGAACACCTCATCGTACATCTGAATTTTCTATTATTTCAAATGACAAAGGCTTTATCTGTCTTTGGCTTACCTGTCTGGCTATCCTGCATTTGTCCAGAAAATGCTTCAACTTTCTGACTGAATTGAAAACTTGGCCCTCGCTGGAGTAATTTGCTGAAACTCAATACCTGCTATTCATTAGTTGCCACAAAAGTTTCAAAGAAATTCAGAAGTACATTGAATTCCTTACTTATCTAATAAAGCAAATTACTGGAGATGCAGGAATCGGAAACCAAAGGAGAAAATGCTGGAAAATCTCATCGGGTCTGGCAGCATCTGTAACGAGAGAAAAGAGTCAGTTAGACTTGAAATGTCAGCTCTTTTTTCTCCTTACAGATGCTACCAGACCTGCTGAGATTTTCTAGCATTTTCTCTTTTGGTTCCTCACTTAGAACATAGAACATAGAACATAGAAGAATACAGCGCAGTACAGGCCCTTGGGCCCTCGATGTTGCGCCGATCCAAGCCCACCTAAACTACACTAACCCACTATCCTCCATATACCTATCCAATGCCCTCTTAAATGCCCATAAAGAGGGAGAGTCCACCACTGTTACTGGCAGGGCATTCCATGAACTAACGACTCGCTGAGTGAAGAACCTACCCCTAACATCAGTCCTATATCTACCCCCCCTTAATTTAAAGCTATGCCCCCTTGTAATACCCGACTCAATACGCGGGAAAAGGTTCATACTGTCGACCCTATCTAACCCCCTAATCATCTTGTACACCTCAATCAAGTCACCCCTAAACCTTCTTTTCTCTAGTGAAAACAGCCCCAAGTGCCTCAGTCTTTCCTCATACGATTTTCCTTTCATACCAGGCAACATCCTGGTAAACCTCCTCTGCACCCGTTCCAATGCCTCCACATCCTTCCTATAGTATGGCGACCAAAACTGCACACAATATTCCAGATGCGGCCGTACCAGAGTCTTATACAACTGCATCATGACCTCAGGACTCCGGAACTCAATTCCTCTACCAATAAAAGCCAGTACGCCATATGCCTTCCTCACCGCACTATTTACCTGGGTGGCAACTTTCAGAGATCTGTGTACATAGACACCAAGATCCCTCTGCTCATCCACACTACCAAGTATCCGACCATTAGCCCAGTACCCCATCTTTTTGTTATTCTTCCCAAAGTGAATCACCTCGCACTTAGCTACATTGAATTCCATCTGCCACCTTTCTGCCCAGCTCTGCAGCTTCTCTATATCCTGCTGTAACCTGCCACATGCTTCCTCACTGTCAACAACTCCTCCGACTTTCGTGTCATCCGCAAACTTGCTCACCCAACCTTCTAACCCCTCTTCCAGGTCATTTATAAAAATGACAAACAGCAATGGTCCCAAAACAGATCCTTGCGGAACACCGCTAGTGACGGCACTCCATGAAGAAACTTTGCCATCAACTACTACCCTCTGTCTTCTTCCATCCAGCCAATTCCTAATCCAAACCTCCAACTCACCCTCAATGCCATATCTCCTTATTTTCTGCAGTAGCCTACCATGGGGAACCTTATCGAACGCCTTACTAAAATCCATATATACCACATCTACCGCTTTCCCCTCATCAACCTCCTTCGTCACCTTTTCAAAGAATTCAATAAGGTTTGTGAGGCACGACTTGCCCTTCACAAAACCATGCTGACTATCCTTGATCACATTATTCCTATCTAGATGTGCATAAATCCTATCCCTTACAATTCTCTCTAAGACTTTGCCCACAACAGAAGTGAGACTCACCGGCCTATAGTTACTAGGGCTATCCCTACTCCCCTTTTTGAACAAGGGAACCACATTTGCTATCCTCCAGTCTTCTGGGACTACTCCTGTAGACAAAGAGGACATAAAAATCAAGGCCAATGGCTCTGCAATCTCCTCCCTTGCTTCCCAGAGAATCCTAGGATAAATGCCATCAGGCCCAGGGGACTTATCTATTTTCACCTTTTCCAGGATTTCCAACACCTCTTCTCTACATACCTCAAAGCCATCCATTCTACTTATTTGTGCCTCAGTATTCTCATCGACAACAATGCCCTGTTCCTGAGTGAATACTGAAGAAAAGTATTCATTCAGTGTCTCCCCAATCTCTTCCGCCTCCACACGCAACTTCCCCCTACTATCCTTGACTGGACCTATTCCTACCCTAGTCATTCTTTTATTCCTAACATACCTATAGAAAGCCTTAGGGTTTTCCCTAATCCTATCTACTAAGGACCTTTCGTGTCCCCTCCTTGCTGCTTTTAGCTCTCTCTTCAGGTCCTTCCTGGCTACCCTATAACTCTCAATCGCCCCAATTGAACCTTCACGTCTCATCTTGAGATAGGCCGCCCTCTTCCATTTAACAAGGGATTCCAATTCCTTATTAAACCACGGCTCCCTCGCACGACCCTTTCCTACCTGCCTGACAGGTACATAATTATCAAGGACACTCAATAGTTGCCCCTTGAACAAGTTCCACATATCATTTACACTCTTGCCTTGGAGTCTACTTTTCCAAGCCACACATCCTAAGTCATGCCTCACCGCATCATAATTTCCCTTACCCCAGCTATAATTCTTGCCCTGTAGTACACACTTATCCCTCTCCATCACGAGTGTAAAAATCACCGAATTATGGTCACTATCCCCAAAGTGCTCACCTACCTCTAATTCTAACACCTGGCCTGGTTCGTTACCCAGAACCAAATCCAGTATGGCCTCACCTCTTGTTGGCCTGTCTACATATTGTGTCAGGAATAGACTTACCTGTCTTTTCGACCCAGTTTTACAGTAAGTACAGGTCCGGGTTCTTTGCTTAACAAGAGTTACAGTTTGTTACAAAAAAATGCAAATAATTACCAACCACTGGCATATAACTACTAACTAAAACTAACAACCCCTCCCACATGCATTCCTCATTACACATACACAGACAGAAAGACAGGGACAAAGTGCACTGGGTGTTTTGCATAAAGGGAAAGACTGGGAACGTACTTCCAATGTTACCTATTGATGGCTTTTCCTGAGATAATCCTTGTGCTAATCAGAATGCTGTTCCTTGATCTTCCTTCTCCAGATTCTTCCATTGGTTTTCAGAAGGCACAGGGTGACTAGTTCACACGTGTACAAGTCTGTAACTTATTAATTAATAGCCACAGATTACAGCAAGTGCTGAAGGGAAAAGAAGCTGGTTTTCTTCAGGCTTTTTACTGCAGAGACAGATCCTTAACTTGTGGAGATCTGGTGATTTCTCAATTCATTTGTATACAGCCCCAGCTGATCAGTTACCTGGGAGTCAATCTCCGTTTTTGTCCAAAGGATATTTGTCTGTGGCCTAGTGACTAATTAGCTACTTACTATTGACTGAAGCTCCCGTTGAACACAGCCCTTGGCTGCAGCTTGTATGAAAGCCATCTAATACTGCTTGAACTGTGTGAGTAGCACTTAGTGCATGTCAAAGAACTTGCTACTGTGAAGTGCCAGCAATCCCTGAACAATCCTTGGGTATTAAAATTGCTTTATTCCCATTTGAGTCCAAAATCAAAAGTATAGAAAAATTAGAAGACAGTTTTTGCAGACCTTTCCAGTCGTTCCCATGTGTTGGTGTGTCACAGCACAACATGTGTCAGCAGATTGATGAGCTTAACAGGTCTGTAAGAACACCGTTATCTTCAGGCCACACCACCACCTTGACTTGGTCAGATATCACCTTTCCTTTTATGTTTACATGTTTAATCTCCTGGAATCCCTGAGTTTGTAGTGCTGTGGGAATACCTTCAACGCGTAGGCTGCAGCACTTCAAGAAAAATATCTTTCTGTGGAGAAATGGGGGGGCAACATGCATCCCAGCACTGAAGTTTTAAAAAATTGGGTGCTTGATATGCCAAAAAAATCAAATCATTGCTTTTTTTCCCTCTTTGGATCAAACACTTTCAGCTGACAGTGTGTGTCCATTAGGCAAGGGTTGAAAGTCTCTGCTCTGCATCAGCTCAAGTAGAGATACCGTCAGGCCACAGCTACACCAGGGCAGAGGGCCAGCCTAAAGTTACAACGTGTAATTCAGTTACACTCACCAGCTCTTTCCTTGTGGTGGGTATTCCTTTCTGGTTGTGCGTGCTGAGTAAAACATCTCCACTCGTTTATTGTGTTACTGGCAACATTGGTGATTAATCTCACTGGTTTGAGGATTTGTGACGTTGGAATCAAATTCAAAACCAGGTAGGAACAGGATTAAGCCAGCAGCACCCTTCAGTCTGTTCTCGTACTCCTAATCATAGCTGATTTGTATCTTAGTTCTGTATATTGATTTCCTAATTGCTCCTAACTGTTACTTGACCTTACAAATATCTCTTAACGCTCGTATTGAAATGCTGTAACAGTCACAATAGTTTTTAAGGCCAGAGGGAACCCGATTATTTTAGTATTGTTTGTGTGACAAAAGGCTTCTTCACATCACCCCCTAACCAACCTAAGTCTTATTTTCCTGCATGCTCTATTTCTGGCATGCCTCGCTAAAGGAATTAGTTTCTCACTTCCTTCACTGTCAAATCGTTTAATCATCTCAGTCACTTCTATCGATCCATCCCCTAGTCATCAATACTCAAGAGAACGCAGGCCTCGTTTATCAAATAAAAGTAAAAAATGCTGGAAATATTCAGGTCAGACCTAATTTATGTAGCCAGTCCTTAACCTTCCCAGCCTTGGTATTGTTTTGTACAAGAATAACTAGTGACTCTCCATTGATCTCACAGTGAGCCCTCCAGAACTCCTGTCCAAGCTCCACTGCTGTGTGGGAATGGCCACTTGTGTGATCCTGGACACAAGGAAAGTGGGAGGCCTGAAGTCTGAGTGATTTCAGGGCAAACACTGCTTGGTACGAAAGGAAAGAGCTGTAACAAATAAATCTTGATATAAAAACAATAACACCCCCTCTGTTTTTCTGGCAGGTTCAAGAGCTTTATGAGGAGGAAGCCCAATGGGTGAATTATGATCAGGATGAGCTTTGTGTGAAGATGCAGTTGGCAGATGATATTTTTGAAGCTCTGATAAAAGACACAATAAATGTACTGAATCAGATTCACGGGCAACAGTTAAAACTCATGTTACCCTAACACAGGCCATGCCATCGGCCAACTTGTGGACTCCAGAAGGAAACCAAACCTCATGCCCCGAGCAGAAGAGAATCCACCTCGGCCTCTGAACTCCTCTCTCTGATTGAGTTTTGACATCTGGCATAGAATTTCCTCAATAAGTAGCTGGTTTGGGATATTGAACCTTACTGGCGTCAGCCGACTGGCAGGATGTGGATACCAGAAGTGCCAATCTTTCTCCCTACCTATTTATATACAACCCAAACCCATTTATTTATCCAAACTGTAGCATAGACTTGAATTCAAAGTTTGCACATTCAATTTTGTTTTTGTATTTACACCTACATTTACCTTTTTAAAAAGTATATCTCGTGGTGCAATGATATGTGTTTGGTGTATGTTAGCTCTGAGAGTTGCAACAATGGCTGATATCAGACACTGAATACTCCCTCTGAGTGAGGAGGACTATATCTGCATGACTGAAGTGGAAGGCAGAGGTATTGAGGATTTTAAATACTTGCACTTACTTCATTATGATAAGTCTTGATTTTATTTTTTGGTTTTAAATGGGCGACACGGTGGCTCAGTGTTTAGCACTGCTGCCTCACAGCGCCAGAGACCCAGGTTCAATTCCTGCCTCAGGTGACTGACTGTGTGGAGTTTGCACGTTCTCCCCGTGTCTGCGTGGGTTTCCTCCGGGTGCTCCGGTTTCCTCCCACAGTCCAAAGATGTGCAGGTCAGGTGAATTGGCCATGCTAAATTGCCCGTAGTGTTAGGTAAGGTGTAAATGTAGGAGTATGGGTGGGTTGCGCTTCGGCGGGGCGGTGTGGACTTGTTGGGCCGGAAGGGTCTGTTTCCACACTGTAATGTAATCTAAATCGTAATCTAATCTAAATTATTTCAGAAAGGACAATTGATTTTTATTCATGTAAATGGACTGTATTTGTGATATTCGTTTTCAGGAAAATGTTGCAAACTTTGAGCAGCTTTTGAGATCACTTGCACTGATTCAGAACTTCTTCAGAACTTTCTCTCTCTCTTTCTGTCTCCTTCAGAACTCACTCTCTCTTGCTCTCTCTCACTCTCGCTCTCTCTCTCTCTCTCTCCATACTACAGGAATCTCTCTTTCTCCCTCCTTTCTCACCACTCCTGATCATTTCTGTTGCATGCTGCTTCTATCTGTTAATTTTCCCTAATGTTCCTCTTTTTTTAGTAAATATTTATTGAAAAATATTATATTATAATACAGTAATGTCAATAAACCGCCGGCTGTTGTTCAAGATACAGTTGTCTCATATTTGCTTAACTAAAACCAAATCAGCACAAACTCAAATTAAATAAACTAACATTACATTTAATGTGGTGGGCAGCACGGTGGCACAGTGGTTAGCACTGCTGCCTCACAGCGCCAGAGACCCGGGTTCAATTCCCGCCTCAGGCGACTGACTGTGTGGAGTTTGCACGTTCTCCCCGTGTCTGCGTGGGTTTCCTCCGGGTGCTCCGGTTTCCTCCCACAGTCCAAAGATGTGCACGTCAGGTGAATTGGCCATGCTAAAATTGCCCCTAGTGTTAGGTAAAGGGGTAAATGTACGGGAATGGGTGGGTTACGCTTCGGTGGGTTGGTGTGGACTTGTTGGGCCGAAGGGCCTGTTTCCACACTGTATGTAATCTAATCTTAATTACAATCCACTAAAATTAAATTGCTCTACATTGTACTATATTACATGACTCCATTTTCCGCACCCTGTCCACAGGAGCAACAGTGATTATACCCGTATTTACAAGACCACCCCCCCCCCCTTCCCCCACCCACCAACTCCCCGGGGGTCCCCGGACCACCACATACAGCCCTCGTGCCTATATAACGGTCCTAATCAGTACTGCCGACAGATCCATGTTGATGTAAATTAGAAAGGGCCGCCATGTCTTATAAAATTGCTCCATTCCGTGGTGCCCCATACTGTCAGGTAATCTTGTGGGACATGCTCCATCACAAGTCTGTGCCACCCTGCAAGACCTGGAGGCTTTGCTGATATTCATTTCATTAGGATGTCCTTCCTCTCACAATGTGTACGAATGTTGAATCACCTCCTCCCATGCTCACCCAAAGAGGGAAGTTTCGGTCGTCCCAAAAGGAGCGACACCAGATCCTCCCAAACTTCCATTCCCAGGATTGTCTCCAGCTCATCCACTATGGCCCCCCAGGATCCGCGGATCTTGTAACAGGACCAAAAGCAATGTGTAAGGATGTCAATACTGTTTTTACATTTGGGTCATTTCGGGGAAGACACTTTCTTCAACTTTGCTAATCTCTCTGGCTCCATTTGGGCCCTGGGGAGGATCTTCAATTGCATCACTTGTGCCTTATCGCAGATTGAAATTTTCTTTACATCCCCTCATACGTCTTCCCACATTTCCGATGAGATTTCTTCCCTTACTCCTGATTCTAAATTTCCTTGACTCTCTCCATGTACCCCAAGGCATTCCCTCTCTGCAGATGATATGTGGTACGAACTGAAAGACTGCCCCCACATCGGAGCACTCTTCATTCTCTCCGACTTGTCGGGCTGGGTCAAGAACATAGTCTTCTGTATGTAATCCCTAACCTGGAAATATCAGAAAAGGTCCCTCTTGGGGATTCCGTATTTCTGACCTAATTGGCTAAAAGTCATCAAGACCTCTCCTTCAAATAAATCTCCCAGACAGGGGATTCCTTTCCGCTTCTATGCTCTGACACCAGAGACCTTTGATTCCAGTCTAAATCCTGGAGCTCCCACTAACGGGGTGAATGGCAAATTGCCCCCACCCTGCCGCATTATCCTCCATGCTTTACCGTATTTATGCTAATCAGACTTTCACAATGCGCACCTACTGATCTCATCTTATCCATGAACAGTAAGCTTCTGAAGGGACACCTCGCCTGTGAGGCCTCTACATCAAGCCACATCGACTTTGAGTCATTACGCACCCATTCACGTACATATGGCAGCAGGGTGCCAATTTGATATCTCCTCAGATCTGGGAGGTCCACCACACCCCCATATCCTATGGACGTTGCAACTTGATAAATTTAATTAAGTTGCGCCTACAGCGCCAAATAAATGACCCAAGCCATCCCGCAAACCTCCGCAGCACCTGGTTGGGTAAGAACAAAGGGAGCATCCTCACAGGATATAACAACCAAGGAACAACATTCATTTTATTCAAGGCTATACGGCCGAGTCATGATCTGGTTATTCCCTCCCATTGCAGCAAGTCCTGCTTTACCCTCTCAAACAGCGACACAAAGTTAGCTCCATACAGTTGCGGGAAGTGAGGGGTAATAAAAATTTCCAGATAGAGAAAACCTTTCTGTGACCATCTAAAAGGAAACTCCATTCATTCCTCCAGCTTCAGTACCTCCACCAATCCCCCCACAGGCAGAACTTCCAATTTTGGAAAATTTACTCTGTATTCCGAAAAGCTGCCGAATAATTTAATGTTTTGTATTAGCTGAGGTATGGACTATTTGGGGTTAGCTAAAAACAGTAGGACATTGTCCGTATAGAGAGTGATTTTTGTTTCCCCAACTCCCACCTTTCGTGCCGTTATTTCAGTGTCTTTTCAGACAGTCTCTGCCAGTGGTTCAAGTACCAAGGTAAACAGTCGCAGCAACAGGGGGCATCCCTGTCGGCTGCCCCTCCCCACACCAAAATTACTCAATTTCACATCATGCGCGATTCATCTCTCCCATCAACCAATCAGGTCATACTCTCTACATTTCTCAACCTATCCCCACCTCACCACACAGCTCCCCTAAAACCCACCCTGAGTCCTGAAGAAGGGTTACACCCAAAATGCTGACCCCTGAAGAGATTAGACAGAAAAGATTGGATTGCAACAAGAGTCACAGGTATTTCTTACCTCATCTCATTGAATCAAACCATCGAGCCCATCAATCCTGAAAACAGATTCCAACATTGAAGTCCCATTTGCTGGTTGCAAATGTAAAGTCTCTGTCAGGCTGAAAGAAGGAAGCTCTCGACTGAGAAATGAGTGAGCTTAACCCAGATCCTAAACAACAGCACAACAGAATGGAGTGATATAAATCAGAAACAGTATTAATACAGGGCAGCCTTAATACTGCAGCTAGCACTGAGTGCAGCCAGCACAGAGGGGAATGCTGGGAAGTTTGGTCCATGTGGGAGTTCGGTGAACTCGGGGAAGGAATCTACCTTTGCTTTTCCAAACTGATTTGGAACTGTCACGTCAGCTGCTGGGAGCCTGCACATGCACTTGGTTTGAATGAAGCAAAATGATAAACAAGAGAATAGGATCAGCTGGGAATTGTTTAGTATGAGGGACTGTCTAAATAGACTGCTTCAGGACATGTCCGTGAGGGAAGGTTAATAAATGGAAAGTACTGAAACTTCAAAACAGAGATTGAAGACAATTACTGGTCCAATGAAGGAATGGATATTTTTCATTTGTAAGTGAGATCAATATATTTATTGAATTGAACTGATTCAGCGTAAATACATCTGTAGTGAATGTATAAAACTACAGGAACTCCCACTTGGAGGCTGAGTTGAAAAAAATGATACATTCGGGAGGGGCAGAGATACTTGGAGACTTTGTTCCAGATGGAAGTTATAGACCTCAGGACTGTACAGTTCAATCCATCGTGTAGTAAAGGGCAGGAGGTTATGACCCGTGAGGGAAGCAGATGGGAGTTGGAGAATACAGTGGGACAGGAAAACCCCTCACTCTTCTCAACTCCAGTGAGAACAAGGCCAGCCTTTCCAACCTTTCCTCATTGCCTGTCCTCGGATGCTGCCTGAACTGCTGTGCTCTTCCAGCACCACTGATCCAGAATCTGGTTTCCAGCACCTGTCGTCATTGTTTTTACCTCGTGCATTATCACTTGCTCATTGCTCCCCTTTTACATGATAATGGAGAGAGAACGCTTGCTGGTGCAGTTTTTTTTAATCATCTTAGGGTATTGAAAGTTGTGAGCACAGTGCAGTCACTTTCACGGACAAGATGGTGAGGTCCCACAGACAGGAAACAAATGACGAGATAAATCTATTCATAGAGTCATAGAGATGTACAGCACGGACACAGACCCTTCAGTCCAACCAGATATCCCAAAACCCAATCAATCCCACCTGCCAGCACCCAGCCCATATCCCTCCAAATCCTTCCTATTCATATACCCACCCAAATGCCTCTTAAATGTTGCAATTGTACCAGCCTCCACTACTTTCTCTGGCAGCTCATTGCATACATGTACCACCCTCTGTGTGAAAGAGTTATCCTTTAGGTCTCTTTTATATCTTTCCCCCTCACCCTAAACCTATGCCCACTCATTCTGGATTCCTTGACCTCAGGGAAAAGACTTTGTCTATTTATCCTATCCATGCCCCTCATAATTTTGTAAATCTCTGTCAGGTCACCCCTCAGCCTCCGATGCTTCAGGGAAAACAGCCTCAGCCTGTCCAATCTCTCCCTGTAGCTCAAATCCTCCAACCCTTGGCAACATCCTTGTAAATCTTTCCTGAACCCTTTCAAGTTTCACAACATCTTTCCGATAGGAAGAGACGAGAATTGCACGCAATATTCCAACAGTGGTCTACCCAATGGCCTGTACAACTGCAAAATGACCTCCCAACTCTTGTACTCAATACTCTAACCAATAAAAAAAATCATACCAAACACCTTTGAACAGGATACCTGAGGGAATCTCTTCAGAATGGGGATCTTGTCAAGCCACGTAAGGTGGGGGTGGGGGTGTGGTCGGGGTGTGGTGGTGGTGGAGCCTCAAATGATGGTGCCAGAGACTGTGCAACTTTCAGCAGAGCCCCGCAGTCTCAGCCTGGATTCTGTGCTCTCATTTCTGAGGTGGCTTTCAATCCGATGACCATTTTGACGATGAGGCAGGAGCATTGCCCATGGAGCCACGGTCAGTAACAATGTAAACTGTGTGGCTCTGAAAGCCTGAGAGTGCATCTCAGCTCAGAAGGATATCAGCTCATTTATCAAATCTGTTTCTGCCCCTCTGCAGGCTGACCAGGCTGCCGGTGCCTTTCCAACACTCCCACGTTTCCTCTTGTGCCACAGCTCATTCTCCTGAGGGATAGTTGAGCTCGGAGTCGAAAAGTGTGGTGCTGGAAAAGCACAGCAGGTCAGGCAGTTGTGCTCAGGCCGAGGACATGACCTTTTCCCTCTGTCAGATCCTCTTCAAGAAACTCATGGCTCACCACCACCGCTCACCAGTTAGGGAAGGGCAACAAACAAGGATGGAGATGGGGACACGAAGCCTAAAGTGCTGTTCTCTGCAGTTTGGGGGCATGCTTTGACAGCCCTTTGTTCGATCTTTGAGTGTAATTCATTTTTTGCTGATCCTAGTGTCAATCTGAAGGACACCCCACCTTCCTGTCTGACAAACCAGGTTCACCCATTTCATGGCTCTGTTTCTGGATGAGGCTCCAGTCTTTCAAAGAGATGAATTCAAGCCTCACCAGTTTGATATGCCATTTATTCTGATTTCTCCTGAAATATGGTGGGCATTGACATGTCGGTTATTTTTTGCTCTTCCCTAATTGCCCTGGAGAAGGTGGTGGTGAATTATGTAATATCTAGGAAGCAACTGACAGGTCATTCCCACTGGAATCCACTGGAATGACTGCATGTTTGTTCATGGCTAATGGATGGAGTCATTACCCATAATCCTCAGTTGCAGTGCAAGTACTCTGTAGTTATGCGTAGGCAGCTGTTTCACTGTGTCTGAAAAATACAAAGTCAGAAGTCACACAACACCAGGTTCTAGCCCAACAGGTTCATTTGAAATCACAAGCTTTCGAAGTGCTGCTCCTTCATCAGGTGTACCCCAGACCCCCACCGGTATCCCCACATAACTGAACAGTACAAATAAACTGGGGCTCTGCGAGGATCTAACCGGCTCCATCTGTAGAAACGAGGAGAGAGAGAGAACAGCTTTCAGACCAGGATACTGATCGCACCACAATGAAAATGTCCTGCATGCTATGAGTTTTCAAAAAAGAAGTGCTTTGATGTGGCTTTTGATTGTCTTCACGATGTGCTGTTTTGTTCATTCTGTGATATGCATAGACTATGTCAGTATTGGGGATCACAAAGTGTGTTCCCTCCATTAAACACTTTCCAACACACCCTCTCCATCTTGCTTTACTCCTTATTGACTCTTCTACAGTTGTCCCTGTTCCCTCACTCCGTCCCGGTCCCAGAGGGATTGATGACCGGAGTTCATGACCCCGCACTGTGTGAAGGTTGGTGTGAAGTGAGGCCAGTGTGTTGGAGCTTGGGCTCCTGCCTCAGGCCCAGGTGTAGGGGCCTGTTCAACAATCTGCACATTGTCCTTTTTCTCTTTCTGATCATACTGGAGCTTTCAAGCTGCAGTAATTAGCTGGAAACCAGCTGACTTGTCCAAAATGTTCCCAGCACTGGACAGATCTCTGCTGTTGAATTTTACTCTCGGGAGACAGATCTGTATAAAGTGTCTGTTATCTTTACTTTGTTAGAATTCATGTGTCAGATGCTGCTTCCTTGCTCTGGTCCTGATAAAATCACCAATGCAGAAAGTTTTCAAGAAAGCGTTTGGTACAATTTCAAATATTGTTTAACAATCTAAAGCTGTAGATACATCAATGTCCGAGTTTAACATCATGGTCTGAGTTTTTAATGGCCCCTCACTCGTGATAATTCAGTTTTCAATGTTTCTCTTTCCTTGCATGTTATGAATATGATTGCAAACATATTTTGATGAGATCAGAGCGTCGTCAACACCATTTGACAGAGTGGGCGGTTGTTGAATTCTCATCCCACAATTGTCTAGCGTTCAAAGAAAGTGCTATCATCTTTGTGGTTACAATTGAAATTAAATTGCTCCCAGATTTTATAAATACTGTGTTTGGATTTTATTTTTGGAATGCTAATTTGCAATAAAAATATCCTGTTCGGTTTTGCAGCTCAGTCGTTGTGTTTGTCATAGAATCATACAGTCATAGAGATGTACAGCATGGAAACAGACCTTTCAGTCCAACTCATCCATGCTGACCAGATATCCTAAATTAATCTCGTCCCATTAGCCAGCACTTGGCCCATATCCCTCTAAACCCTTCCTATTCATGTACCCATCCAGGTGTGTTTTAAATGTTGTAATTATAACAGCCTCCATCACTTCCTCTGGCAGCTCATTCCATACACACACCACTCTCTGCACGAAAAACGTCGCCCGTTAGGTACCTTTCAAAATTTTCCCATCTCATCCTAAACCTATGCCCTCTAGTTCTGGACTCCCCCACCCCAGAGAAAAGACCTTGCCTCTCATGTCTTCATAAAGTTCTCTAAGATCACCCCTCAGCTTCCTACGCTCCAGGGAAAACAGCTCCAGCATATTCAGCCTCACCCTGTAGCTCAAATCCTCCAACCCTGGCAACATCCTTTTAAATCTTTTCTGAACCATTTCAAGTTTCACAACATTGTAGATTTGTTCCTCTACATCCCCCCCACAAGTCAGTGACCCAGAGTGAAATCTGATTGCACATTTTTTTCTTCTGTATCTCGAGTGAATAAATTCTGTCCTTGACCCTTCTGGGACATTCACTTACTCCAGCTCCACACTGATCTCTATAAACAATCCTCAACCATTTCTCTATTTCCTATCTTTCATGAACACTTGGGATCCAAAAACATTTAAAACCCAATCTTGCCCGTCTTTGAGCCGGGTTTCAGTTGGTGGGAAATCATCAGATTCCCACATGGCAATCTGTCTCTGTAACTCCCCAGTCTTGTTTCCCACAGACCGTGTTGCCCCATACATGCACAGTCACCTTGGTTCAGAATTGATTAAACTCTCCCGCTCTCTGGCCCTGCCTAGTAAGTTACGATTCCTCATTCTGGCGAATTCTATCACCCAGCATTCTTGGAGCTTAGGGTTCGTCTCTGATATTACCTTTTGGTTCCACAGCCCTGCCAAATCAGTTGAAACCCTCCCAACTAGCATTTGCAATTCACTCCAGAAGGAACTTAGTCCCCAGTTTTGTTCAGGAGCAACCTCTGTCCAGGTCACAACTCACCAGGATCAGTCACAACATCCCAAGAATCTAAAGCCCTCCCTCCTAGCTGAATATTGGACCAGGAGATATCAACTGGACCTCAGTGGGAGCACTCTCCCCTCGGACTCATAATGTTTTGGCTTCACATCCCACTCCAGAGATTTCAGCCCATCATCCAGGCCGAGAGTGCAGTGCAGTACTGAGGGAGTGCTGCATTGTCGGAGGGTCAGTACTGAGGGAGTGCTGCATTGTCGGAGGGTCAGTACTGAGGTATTGCCACACTGTTGGAGGGTCAGTACTGAGGAATTGCCTCACTGTTGGAGGGTCAGTACTGAGGTATTGTCACACTGTCGGAGGGTCAGTACTGAGGCATTGCCTCACTGTCGGAGGGTCAGTACTGAGGTATTGCCACACTGTCGAAGGGTCAGTACTGAGGGGGCACCACACTGTCAAAGGGAACACCTTAAGATGGGGCCACCTGATGCATTTCCCTCTCCAGTTCGTGGAGGGGGGGGGTGTATGGGGTCGGGGGAAGTGCAGTCGGAGATGCCATGGCACTATTAGATGAAGAGCAAGGCAGTTTTCCCAGGTTTTCTGGTCAATATTTATCCTCCAACCAACATCACTAAAAAAAGGTGATCTGCTCATGACCATTCTGCATTCTGGAATCTTGCTGAACACAGTCAGACATGTGGGACATAAGGCACCCTATGGTGTGGGACAGGTGCTACACAAATGTAAGTCTTTCTTTGAGGGTGGGAGTCTCCTGATCCTGACCCTCACCCATTATTCACACACTCTCCCCTTCCAGGGGTCCTGGGGTCATTAGGAGCAGTGATCTTGTCTAACCCTGGGACACTGAGACTCATTGCAGCCTCACCCTTGACCTAAGCCCAGTGCTGGGAAGCAAGGTTCGAAATGAAATCTAGAACCTTCTACATGAACATCCAATGTGACTCTTTCCTGAAGTGTGTTGATCCGAGTCTGTTCCAATGTTCTTGGATAAAGTTCTCCTGATCGGTGTGTGATCAGGGGTTTGTTAAAGAGCTACCGACATAAAGACCTGATGTCCTTTAAGGAAGGAAATCTACTGACCTTATCCAGTCTAACCTATACGTGACTCCAGACCCACAGCAATGAGGTTAACTGTTAACCACCCTTTAGTTTTTTGAAGAAGTAACAAAGAGGATTGATGAAGGCAGAGCAGTAGATGTGATCTGTATGGACTTCAGTAAGACGTTCAACAAGGTTTCCCATGGGAGACTGATTAGCAAGGTTAGATCTCATGGAATAAAGGGAGAACTAGCCATTTGGATACAGAACTGGCTCAAAGGTAGAAGACAGAGGGTGGTGGTGGAGGGTTGTTTTTCAGACTGGAGACCTATGACCAGTGGAGTGTCACAAGGATCGGTGCTGGGTCTTCTACTATTTGTCATTTACATAAATGATTTGGATGTGAGCGGCACGGTGGCACAGTGGTTAGCACTGCTGTCTCACAGCGCCAGAGACCCAGGTTCAATTCTCGTCTCAGGCGACTGACTGTGTGGAGTTTGCACATTCTCCCCATGTCTGCGTGGGTTTCCTCCGGGTGCTCCGGTTTCCTCCGACAGTCCAAAAATGTGCAGGTAAGGTGAATTGGCCATGCTAAATTGCCCATCGTGTTAGGTAAGGTGTAAATGTAGGGGTATGGGTGGGTTGCGCTTCGGCGGGTCGGTGTGGACTTGTTGGGCCGAAGGGCCTGTTTCCACAGTGTAATCTAGTCTAATCTAATAAGAAGTACAGTTAGTAAGTTTGCAGATGACACCAAAATTGGAGGTGTAGTGGACAGCAAAAAGGGTCACCTCAAATTACAACAGGATCTGGACCAGATGGACCAATGGGCTGAGAAGTGGCAGATGGAGTTTAATTCAGATAAATGCGAGGTGCTGCATTTTGGGAAAGCAAATCTTCGCAAGACTTATACACTTAAAGGAAAGGTCCTAGGGAGTGTTGCTGAACAAAGAGACCTTGGAGTGCAGGTTCATAGCTCCTTGAAAGTGGAGTCACAGGTAGATAGGATAGTGAAGAAGGCACTTGGCATACTTTCCTTTATTGGTCAGCGTATCGAGTACAGGAGTTGGGAGGTCATGTTGCGGCTGCATAGGACATTGGTTAGGCCACTGTTGGAATATTGCCTGTATTTCTGGTCTCCTTCCTATTGGAAAGATGTTGTGAAACTTGAAAGGGTTCAGAAAAGATTTACAAGGATGTTGCCAGGGTTGGAGGAACTGAGCTACAGGGAGAGGCTGAACAGGCTGGGGCTGTTTTCCCTGAAGTGTTGGAGGTGACCTTATAGAGGTTTACAAAATTATGAGAGGCATGGATAGGATAAATAGACAAAGTCTTTTCGCTGGGGTCGGGGAGTCTAGAACTAGAGGGCATAGGTTTAGGGTGAGAGGGGAAGGGGCAACTTTTTCACCCAGAGGGTGGTATGTGTATGGAATGAGCTTCCAGAGGATGTGGTGGATGCTGATACAATTGCAACATTTAAGAGGAATTTGGATGGGTATATGAATAGGAAGGGTTTGGAGGGATATGGGCTGGGTGCTGGCAGGTGGGACTAGATTGGGTTGGGATATCTGGTCGGTATGGACGGGATGGACCAAAGTGTCTGTTTCCATGCTGTACATCCCTATGACTCTATGACTCTGTAATGGCCGAGCAAGGCACTCCATTTTAACAATCACTGGAAAGTCTCAAAACTGGAATGAAACCGGGCAGACCACTTGGCATTGACATCGGTGTCAGAAACAACATCATCAAACACAGTCCTGTCCACCCTGTACCATTCTCCGTACTTTATCTGGGGGTGAGTGCCAAATTCAGGAGAGCTGTCTCACAGACTAGTCAAGCAAGAGCCTGACACAGTCATACTCACAGAATCATACCTTACAGACAATGTCCCAAACACCACCCTCACCATCCCTCGATATGGCCTGTCCCACTGGCTGGACAGACCCAGCAGCAGTGGTGGTGCAGTCTTTATCATTTCAGGCACAGATTATAAGATCAGGGAGGATATGTTGGAGCTGGGCAGAACTGGTTAGGCCACAGGTGGAGTACTGTGTGAAGTTCCGGTCACCACATTGTGGGAAGGATGTGATTGCACTGGAAGGGGTGCAGAGGAGATTCATCAGAGAGTTGCGTGGAATGGAGCATCTGAAAAGATGTGAGGAGAGGCTGGATAAGCTCGGGTGGTTTACTTTGGAGCAGAAAAGATGGATGAGGGACATGATCGAGGTGCACAAGGTCATGATGGGAATGGAAAGGATGGATAGAATGTAGTTGTTGCCCTTAGTTGGAGGTTCAGTAACAAGTTGGCACACATTCAATGTGAAAGGCAGAAGGTTTAGAGGGGATTTGAGGAAAGGCTTTTTTCATCCAGAGGGTGGGAGTCAGGAATGCACTGCCTGGGAGGGTCGCTGAGGCAGAAAGCATCACAACCTTTAAATGTACTTGAAGGACCACCAGAAATGTCCGAACTTTCAATGTTATTGATCTGGTTCTGGAAAGTTGATGCAGTGCAGTGTTGGTGGTACAGATTTGATGGAGTGAATGGCCTCTTCTATACTGTATGATTCGATTAAACCTCTGGTTGATTGGCACATACTGTCCTCCCTCGGCTGATGAGTCAGTCTCTCCTCCGTGTTGAACAGCACTTGGAGGAAGCTCTGAGGGTGGTGAGGGCACAGAATGTACTCTGGGTGGGGGACTTCAATGTTCACCATCAAAAAGGAATTTGAATAAATATCCATTCTTTTGTTGGGTTTATTAGGTATAGGCTACAAATGTTCAAACAGATTGTATTCCCAGTGAATGTTCGGAGAATGGAGGTCCCTTCGAATGCCCAGGATTAAAATTGTTTCTCTTGTCGTTCAGGCCATGAGAACTATCAGCCCATGCTGACCCTGCTGCCCCCCTCCCCGGAGCAGTTCAATGCCAAGGGCACTGCCACCCTGGTGTGCCTTGCCAATCACTTCTATCCCGATGAGCTTGAGGTGCAGTGGAAGGACGGTGCAGTCATTTCGGACGGGGTTCAGACCAGCAACTACCTGCGAGCTTCGGACAGCACCTACAGTGTCAGCAGCCTGCTGACCCTCTCGATCTGGCCTCCGTCAAGTTTACAAAATTCAAATCAGAACAGAAACTGAAAGCTGCTGGGGGTCAATCATTACAATGTGAGGCATTCACTCTTCATTCTGTTGGTCCAGACCCAGTTGGTAGGATCGCACTGTGCACTCTGCTGCTGCTGCTCGCTAATACCTGAAATGAACTTAGGCCAGTCACAGGCTGCAGTTGTAAGGTTCATTCCTCCCACCTTAGCCTGTTACTCACTGTGGCAAAAGTGAGGACTGCAGATGCTGGAAACCAGAGTTTAGACCAGAGTGGTCTCTCCACCCTGGAGGCTTCCTGCCTCTATTCCTCATGAAGGGCTTTTGCCCGAAACATCGATTTTCCTGCTCCTCAGATGCTGCCTGACCTGCTGTGCTTTTCCAGCACCACTCTGTTACTCACTGTGACAACTCGAAACTGAACTGAGTGAGGGCTTTGTTCAGAGAGAGAATCGGCCAGGATCTCACAGCAAACATGACCCTGTATGGGTGTGACTCTAACTCTGTACTATCTGTAGGTGTGTCAGTCAGTGTGGGTATGACTGTTACCCAGTGTAGGTGTGTGTCCCTGTTCCCCAGTTAATGTCTGTGGATGTGTGTCTCAGCCTTGCAGCACGTCATCCCTTCTTGAGTTTGATTTCAATGTGAAACCAATTGGTGATTTCAGGTTTGCTTTGAGGTGGGGAGTGGAGAGGATGTGCTGTGTCAGGACAATTTGTGATCATATCCTGGCCACCATTCCCATATTCCGGTTAAACCTGGCTTAACAGGATGCTGTGATTGGTGTGTCTGTAACTGAGATTTGGAGGACAGAATGCAGTCACTTATTGACACCCCACGTCTCTCCAGAATGTGGTCATGATGACAACAATCGAATAGTTTGAAGTAAATGGGAAAGAATTGGGATCTTTCTATACATCTAGATGAAGGGCCAGCAGTGTGGAGCGATCACAGAACACTGGCAGACCAACAACAGTGAGTCAGTTTATTGTTGTAAATACAATTGTTACAAATATAAGTTACCTCCAGAGATGGCTGAGCTAGGGAGAATGACTGGGGGCAGCTGGCATTGTAGATAAGCACACCAACAAAAGGAACCTGTTCACTGGGACAGCAAGTTGCAAGAAGTTAAGCATAAATTTTCCTAAATTTTAACTACATTTAATATCGAAGCTGTTTGAAATGAAAGGAACAAGTTAGATCGTTTGCTGTTTGTGCATCGTGCAAAGTCCTTTAGCTGTTTCAAAGTAAACTATCTCTTTTTAACTGTTTCCGTATTTCTGGATTTCCCCCACAGGAAGCAACATCCTCTTGGAATTCATCTGTCACGTCCCGTCAGGGTCTCAGTTAGAACAGCAGTGTCTGCGGAGAGAAAATTAGGATTAGCATTTCGAGTCCGGTATAACTTCTTCAGGAACCCTAACTCTGTTTCTCTCTTCACAGATGCTGCCAGAATTACTGAGTTTCACCAGAAACCCCTGTTTTTGGGTTTGGATTTCCAGCATCACAGTCACTTGCTTTTATTTCTCAGGATGCTGTCTGTTTCAATAAGATCATTTCGCATTGTCTGAACTCCAATGTGTACAACGTGTCCAATCTTTCATAGTATCATAGAGCCATCGAGATAAACAGTGCAAAAACAGATTCTTCGGTCCAACTCATCCATGCTAACCAGATATCCACATTAATCTCGTCCCATTTGCCAGCACTTGGCTCATATCCCTCGAAACCATTCCTATTCACATACGCATCCAGATACCTTTTAAATGCTGTAATTGTACCAGCCTCCACCACTTCCTCTGGCAGCTCATTCCATACAACACTTCCTGCTAAGTGTAAAAGTTGCCCCTTAGGTCCCTTTCAAATCTTTCCACCACCCCAGGGAAAGACTTTGCCTGTTTACCCTTTCCATGTCCCTCATGATTTGATAAACCTCTATAAGGTCACCCCTCAGCCTCCGACGCTTCAAGGAAAACAGCCCCAGCCTATTCAGCCTCTCCCTGTAGCTCAAACCCTCCAACTCTGGAAACATCCTCATAAATGTCTCCTGAACCTTTTCAATTCTCACATCTTTCCTATAGGAGGGAGGCCAGAACTGCACAGTGTATTTGAAAAGTGACCTAACCAATGTCCTGTACAGTCACAACATGACCTCCCAATTCCGATACTCAGTGCACTGACCAATAGAGGAAAGAATATTAAACACTTTCTTCACTAACCTATCTATCTGTGATTCCACTTTCAAGGAACTATGAACCTACACTCCAGGGTCTCTTTGTTTGGCAACAATCCCCAGGACTTTATCATTAAGTGTCTAAGTCCTCCCCTGATTTGCCTTTCCAAAATGCACATCTATCTAAATTAAGTTCCATCTGCCATTCCTCAATCCATTGGCCCATCTGATCAAGATCCCATTGGACTCTAAGGTAACTTTCTTTGCTGTCCACTGCATCTCCAATTTTGGTGTCACCTGCAATCTTATTGACTTTCCCTCCTATGTTCACATCCAAATTACTTAAATAAATGAAGAAAAGCAGAGGACCCAGTACCAATTCTTATGGGACATCACTGGTCACAGGCTTCAAGTCTGAAAAACAACCCTCCACCACTACCCTCTGCCTTCTACAGTCCTGAGCCAGTTTTGTAGCCAAATGGCTAATTGTCCCTGTATTCCATGTGATCTAACCTTGCTAATCAGTCTAAAATGAGAACAATTGTTAAACGCCTTTCCGAAGTCCATGTAGATCACTTTGTCCTCATCATAATTCCTCTTCATTACTTCTTCAAAAACCTCCCTCAAGTTAGTGAGACATGATTTCTCACACAAAGCCATGCTGACTACCCCTAATCAGTCCTTGATTTCCCAAATACATGAAAATCTTGTCCCTCAGGACACCCTCCAACAGCTTGCCCACCACCGATGTCAGGCTCAATGGTCTACAGTACCCTGGCTTTCCCTCACTACCTTCATAAATATTGGCACGATGTTCGCCAACTCCAGTCTGCCAGCACCTTAGCTGTGGCTATCGATGATATAAATATCTCAGCAAGTGGCAAGCGGCCCAGTAATCACTTCCCTAGCTTACCACAGAGTTCAAGGTACACCTGATCAGATCCCAGAGATTTATCCACCTTTATATGCTTTAAGACACCTAGCACCTCCTCCTCTGAAATAAGGACATTTTTCAGGCTTTCACCATCTATTTCCCCTCAATCTATATATCCCATGTCCTTCTCCACAGTAAACGCTGATATAAAATACTCATTTAATATTTTCTCCGAGGATTACTCCCCATCCCAGGAATGAGCTGAATGAACTGTCTCTCACACAATTACATCATAAATGACAGCAGCTGAATTAGGCCATTCAGCCCATCAAGTCTGTTCACAATTCAATGAGATTATGGTTGATCTGATAATGTTTAATACCACTTTCCTGCCTGTTCCCACAACCCTTGATATCCTTTCTTAAGTATCATGAAAACTATACACAGCTCTTTGCAATAAATACCAACACTCTCCATCTCCCGTGCCTGTGCGGCACAGTGGCTCTGGGCAGCACTGTGGCTCAGTGGTCAGCACTGCGGCCCCACAGGGCCAGGGACCCGGGCTGAATTTGACTCTCAGGTAACTGACTGTGTGTAGTTTGAGTATTCTGTCCTTGTCTGTGGGGGTTTCTTCCTGGTGCTCCAATTTCCTCCTACAGTCTAAAGACATGCAGGTTATGTAGATTGGCCATGTTAAATTGCTCACAGTTTTCAGAACACTATGTGGATTTGGCATGGGAAATGTATGCTTACAGGGATGGGGTTGATCTGGGTGGGATACTCTTCGGAGAGTCGGTGTGGACTCGATGGGCCAAATGGCCTTCTTCCATACTATGGGGATTCTATGATCGATGACCGTCCTCATCACTTGATACAGCTGACTTTGTGATTCATGTCCCTGGACACGTAGATCCCTCTTTGCTGTCTTATAGAAAGGGTCTTTGTGCTGGTCAGGGTTTCAGGTTTGACAAGAGGACACTTGCTAAAGGGAGCTCTTGCTGAGAGAAGAGGTTAGGAGAAAGTAATCAGTACTTTCCAGTGAGTTACTCATCAACAGGTGGTTGTGGTAAGTGAAGGAGTTGCGCTATGAAAATGCAGGAATAGGTACAGGCCTCAAGAAGAAGAGACAGGAAAATGTCTTTGCTCAGAAACTGCTTTGAGCAGAGAGCAGTCAGCAGGTACTGTGCTCACAGCAGCTAAGGCAGACTGGGAATGTTCAACTCGAATGTCTCAAAGCTACAAAAGTATCACCTGAATATGAGACTGAAGATGAAACCTCAGAGTTTGTCATCAGTGAAAGGAAACCGGGAAGCCGGGCCCCAGCAGGGTGCAGCTGCTCTAGGATGGTCACCCACTGACATTAAGAAAGGAATGAAACCTCACATTCAGCCACCCGATGCACCATTCGGTTCAACCCAATCTGCTCAGTGTCCATCACCCAGGAAATAGGCAGCAGGTCATGGTGTCGGCACCTGTCTGTGTTCTGAAATGATGGCACTTGTTCTGCAGACTTCACATTCCGCTTTCACTAACTCCCTGTGAGAAACCTCCTTAATCTGCAACAGCGGGAAAACAAAGATCAGAACGAGAGGCTCAATTAGCATCAAACAATAACCACATGGACCAGACTCAGGCCTCACTGGACAGTTGGGTTTCATTTTCCAGCCTGTCCCATTCTCCGCTCCAGTGTCCTACCTCCCGATGTCCTGGTCAATAGCTCACTGTTGTTGTGGGAGCCTGCTGAGGGTGAATGAGCTCTCACAGTTCCCACATTACAACAATGTCTAGACTTTGAAGATATTCCATTATCTGTAAAACATCTTTGAACATTCTCAGCTCATGAACGGTGTAACAGAAATACAATTCTCTCTCCGTTTTGTTTCCTCTCCATGCCTTCCCATCTGTCTCCCCACAACATCCCTCCCTTGTTTAAAATCTAGAATGAATTATGAATCTCTGGGAGAACTTACCCTGTGGCAACGTTGAGACTAATAACAACCTCCTCGGTGGGCTTTGAGTGTGAAGGTCAATACCACTCTCATTGGGACTTGATCTGGGTTGTCTCCAATCAGTCAGTGTTACTGTTCTGGGGCCAGACAGTACTGACCAACCTTAGACCCTGTGATCTGATTGAGATGAAGGGTGAGCTGTGCTGGGTATTAACACACCGGTCAGTGTAGTGAAGTAGAGATTACCCACTTCACAAGAGAGTAAGCTGAACAAACAAACTGGGTGGCTGTGACACCCCCAACCTGACAGAGAGGGGTGGGGAACGGGGAACATGAGTAGTAACATCCTCAGACAGAAAGGATGCTAAAAATGGCATGGCCCCAAAGAGGGAGGGGACAGGAACAGCTACACTCCCCTGAGAGAAAGGGGACAGTTACAGTGACACTCCATAGAGAGAGGGGACAGCAACTGTGTGTTCACTTTCTTGCTGTGTTGTGACGTATGTCCTGGGAAATTGGTTTGGTTTATATTTTCTCAGTTGTATTTAGGTTTGATGAGTTGATTCAGTAACAAGGATTCCAATTTTATATTTCCTGTAGCAGCAGATCCACTGAAGGTCATCCTTTCATTTGGAGTTTGCCCAGGTTTCTGTCCAGGCTGATACAGCATGATCTACCAAATGCTGCTCCTATTGATCTAAACCATCACACACCAGGGAATCTGACCGGCACTTTCTCTTTGTGCTGGCAAAGGGAGAGATTTGTTCTTACTACAATGGCAGCCAAAGAAATTGTTGAACAGGCCCCTACACCTGGGCCTGAGGCAGGAGCCCAACCTCCAACACACTGGCCTCACTGCACACCAACCTTCACACAGTGCAGGGTCATGAACTCCGGTCATCAATCCCTCTGGGGCCAGGACGGAGTGAGGGAACAGGGACAATTGTAGAAGAGTCAATAAGGAGTAAAGCAAGATGGAGAGAATGTGTTGGAAAGGGGTTAGAGGAGGAAATATACTTTGTGCCACTCAGTACTGACGTTGTCTATGTGAATCGCAAAATGAATAAAAAACACACTGTGAAAACAATCACATCACAGGGGACATTTTCACTGTGGTGTGATAAGTATCCTGATTCAAAAGCTGTTGTCCCTCCTTTCCTCCCTCTCTCACTCTCCGCATTTCTACAGATTGAACCAGTAAGATCCGAGCAAGGCCCCAGTTCATTTGTTCTGTTCAGGGACAGTGAAACAGCTGCCCTCTAGTGACTATAGAGTGCTGGTACTGCTGCTGAGAACCACGCGTCAAGTCCCGGGTCATGAGCATCTGAACGAAAAAGCAGCTATTCCAGTGGATTCCAGTGGAAATGAGTTATTGGTTGTTCCGGCCTGGTTCCCCAGTCAGTCAGTCAGGCCATGACTGACCTAGAACACATTCCCCCTTAATTCTGTCATCCTTACCATCCTGAGCGAATGAACATTGAACCCAGACCTTGGTAGCTTTTTCAGATTGAAAGTTCCAGATTTCCACCACTCTTTGTCAGAAAGAGTTCCTCCTGAAATCATTCCCAATTCTAATTTTAATCATTCTCTTGTTTTGAACTCTGGCATTGGAGAATACAGTTTACATAATCATTTCCAGGGAACAGCCTCGCTTTTGCAACTTGTTCTCTCTCATTCACAGTTTCTGATCTGAAGATGCCACGACAGGCTGGATACTGAGAGGATGGTTCCTGTTACAGGGCAGGTGAGAACTGGAGGGGTAAGACAAAGCAGTCTCCCGTTTAAAAGGAAGGAGGGGTATTCTTGCTGAGGGTTGACAGTTTGTGGAATTCTCTTCTCTACATGGGAATGGAGGTTGGGTCATTGAGTTTAGTCATGGCTGAGATAGGCAGGTTTTTGATGAACAAGGCAGTTAAGGATAATGGGTGGGGGAGGGAGGCAGAAAGTGCAGCTGAGACCATAACCAGATGAGCAGTGATCTTCTTTATTGGCACAGCAGCTCCCAAAAAGCCTGCTCTTGGGTCCTATGTTCAGGCAGAGGCTGCAGCAATCCTGGACCCCCATCGTTCCTTTGTCACTCACTGACAGAAATATAATTTCAAAACAAACATTATTTTCTTTAACAAGACCAAGTCAGTTATGGTTGCTGTCGTTTTCTCACTCTCTTTACATCTCAGCAGGGCTTTCGAAACATGTGTTTTGTGTTACATTGGAGAAGAGACAGACACAAGACAGAGTGAGGCCTCGGAGAACACAGAAAAACTTTCACTCTGCACAGCAAGGCTGTCACGGGAAACATCTGGTGAAAGGTTTGAAAGTAGGTGAAGAGGAGAGAGGCATGGGAAAAGAGACCTGACAGTTCAAACTAAAAACACTTCATATATTGCCATCATTTAATGAATTAATGTGAGAGGATTAGAGACCCATAACAGCTAGAGTGTGGTGGACCAGAGGCTCAAAGGTAGACAGCAAAGAGCTGCATTATTCCTTCTCGGGGCATTAATGTCATTGACAAGCCTCATAGTTATTGCCCATCTCCAACTGCTCGGACTGAGTTCTTTGCTGCACCAGATCATGGGGCCGTAAAGAATGAATCACGTCACTGTGGGACTGGAGTCACAGACCAGGTGATGACTGGGATCCCTTGCCTAAAGAACATCTGTGAACATGACATTGAGTTTCATGGATTTTTGTTTGTACCTATCCCAGCACCTTCCTTCCCAGAATGGGAAGGCCACGTTGGGTTTGGTGCTGGGTAATGAAACTGGCCAGCTGTTAGATTCGGAGGTAGGTGAGCACTTTGATGATAGTGAACAAAATTTGGCTTTGTTTATTTGAGCAATGGAAAGGGATAGGAATATATTGCAGGGCAAAGGTTATTGGTGGAGGAAAGGCTACTATGATGCATGTCCTTGATAAGTGTGTACCTGTCAGGATGGGAGGAAGTGGTCGAGCGAGGGAGCTGTGGTTTACTAAAGAAGTTGAATCTTTTGTCAAGAGGAAGAAGGAGGCTATGTTAGGGTGAGATTTGAAGGCTCAGTTAGGGCGCTTGAGAGTTACAAGTTAGCCAGGAAAAACCAAAAGAGAGAGCTAAGAACAGCCAGGAGGAGACATGAGATGTCGTTGGTGGATAGGATTAAGGATAATCCGAAAGCTTTGTATAGGTACATCAGGAATAAAAGAATGACGAGGGAAATATGAGAGCCGATCAAAGAGAGTAGTAGAAAGGTGTGTGTGGAGTCCGCCCCCACCGACCTCGCAGCCTCCGCGAACGCCGCCCAGACAACCGCCTCCACGATCGCCAGGAAGACCATCGCCGACAGATTCGCGGCCTCCGCGGCTATCGGGAATAACACTGTCTCTGTTGTCGCCACAGCCACTTCCGCCCACTGGGTTGCCGCCACCGCAGCCACTTCCGCCCCCAGTGACATCACTAACCTGCACAACCACAGCACCGCATGTGTCTCCGCCCCCACGCCGACTACGTCACCACGCTTAACTCCACCCCCAACGCCGATCTCTCTCACCATGCCTAACCCCGCCCCCACGCCGATCTCCATCCCCGCCCCCACGCCCAACCCCACCCCACTCCCAGCTCCAGCCCCACACCAGGTCCTAGCTCCCAGCCCTGCCGTGTTTTCACCATCCCTCCAGCTCTACCCCTCTCTGAGGATGAAAGATCAGTCCTCAGCAGAGGCCTCACCGTCATTCCCCTACGCTCTCGGATTAATGAGTTCAACATGCAGCGTGACATCGAACAATTCTTCCGCCGCCTTCGCCTCCGTGCCTACTTCTTCAACCAAGATTCTCGCCCACCCTCTGACGACCCTTTCTCCCGCCTCCAACACACCCCATCCACCTGGACACTCCGTGCTGGCCTCTTACCTGCCCTCGATCTTTTCATAGCCAACTGCCGCCGCGACATTAACCGCCTCAACTTCTCCACCCCTCTCACCCACTCCAACGTCTCACCCTCGGAACGTGCAGCCCTCCACTCCCTCCGTTCCAACCCCAACCTCACTATCAAACCAGCAGACAAGGGAGGCGCGGTAGTAGTTTGGCGCACTGACCTTTACACCGCTGAGGCTAAACGCCAGCTTGCGGACACCTCCTCCTACTGCCCCCTTGACCATGATCCCACCTCCCACCACCAAACCATCATCTCCCAGACCATCCAGAACCTCATCACCTCAGGGGATCTCCCATCCACCGCCTCCAACCTCATAGTCCCACAACCCCACACCTTCCGCTTCTACCTCCTGCCCAAAATCCACAAACCTGACTGCCCCGGCCGACCCATTGTCTCAGCCTGCTCCTGCCCCACCGAACCAATTTCTGCATACCTCAACACGGTCCTGTCCCCCTTAGTCCAAGAACTCCCCACCTACGTTCGGGACACCACCCACACCCTCCACCTCCTCCATGATTTTCGCTTCCCCAGTCCCCAATGCCTTATCTTCACCATGGACATCCAGTCCCTGTACACCTCCATCCCCCATCACGAAGGAGTTAAAGCCGTCCGCTTCTTCCTTTCCCGCCGTACCAACCAGTACCCTTCCACTGACACCCTCCTTCGACTGACTGAACTGGTCCTCACCCTGAACAACTTCTCTTTCCAATCCTCCCACTTCCTCCAAACCAAAGGAGTACCCATGTGCACCTGCATAGGCCCCAGCTATGCCTGCCTCTTCGTAGGATATGTGGAACAGTCCATCTTCCACAGCTACACTGGCACCACCCTCCACCATTTCCTCCGCTAGATCGATGACTGTATCGGCGCTGCCTCGTGCTCCCACGAGGAGGTTGAACAGTTCATCCACTTTACCAACATTTTCCACCCCGACCTCAAATTCACCTGGACCATCTCAGACTCCTCCCTCCCCTTCCTAGACCTCTCCATTTCTATCTCGGGTGACCGAATCAACATGGACATTTACTATAAACCGATTGATCCCACAGCTACCTAGACTACACCTCCTCCCACCCTGCCCCCTGTAAAAACGCCATCCCATATTCCCAATTCCTTTGTCTCTGCCGCATCTGCTCCCAGGAGGACCAGTTCCAAAACCGTACAACCCAGATGGCCTCCTTCTTCAAGGACCGCAATTTCCCCCCAGACGTAGTTGACGATGCCCTCCACCGCATCTCTTCCACTTCCCGCTCCTCCGCCCTTGAGCCCGCCCCTCCAACCGCCACCAGCACAGAACCACACTGGTCGTCACCTACCAGCCCACCAACCTCCATGTCCAGCGTATCATCAGCCGTCATTTCCGCCACCTCCAAACGGACCCCACCACCAGGGATATATTTCCCTCCCCTCCCCTATCAGCGTTCCGAAAAGACCACTCCCTCCGGGACTCCCTCGTCAGGTCCACACCCCCCACCAATCCAACATCCATTCCTGGCACCTTCCCCTGCAACCGCAGGTAATGCAAAACTTGCGCCCACACCTCCCCCCTTACTTCCCTCCAAGGCCCCAAGGGATACTTCCATATCCGCCACAAATTCACCTGCACCTCCACACACACCATCTATTGCATCCGCTGCACCCGATGTGGCCTCCTCTATATTGGGGAGACAGGCCGCCTACTTGCGGAACGTTTCAGAGAACACCTCTGGGACACCCGGACCAACCAACCCAACCACCCCGTAGCCCAACACTTCAACTCCCCTTCCCACTCCACCAAGGACATGCATGTCCTTGGACTCCTCCATCGCCAGACCATGGCAACACGACGGTTGGAGGAAGAGCGCCTCATCTTCCACCTGGGAACCCTCCAACCACAAGGGATGAACTCAGATTTCTCCAGTTTCCTCATTTCCCCTTCCCCCACCTTGTCTCAGTCAAATCCCTCGAACTCAGCACCGCCTTCCTAACCTACAATCTTCTTCCTGACCTCTCCACCCCCACCCCACTCTGACCTATCACCCTCACCTTGACCTCCCTCCACCTATCGCATTCCCAACACCCCTCCCCCAAGTCCCTCCTCCCTACCTTTTATCTTAGCCTGCTGGACACACTTTCCTCATTCCTGAAGAAGGGCTTATGCCCGAAACGTCGATTCTCGTGTTCCATGGATGCTGCCTGACCTGCTGCGCTTTTCCAGCAACACATTTTCAGCTGCAACCATCACTTGTAAATCCAGTCAGAGCGCTAGTACTGATGTTTCCTGGTACCAGCAGCGAGAAGGGCAGAAACCCTCTTTCCTGATCCATGATGCAATGACTCGATACAAAGGTGCCTCCAACAGATTCACCGGGAGAGAAGTGTCCAGCACACACTTCACCCTGACAATCAGCAACATACAGAATGAGGATGTCGCTGATTATTACTGTCAGCGCGAGTACAGCTCCCCTACACAGTGATATACAGCTGTACAAAATCCTCAATACACACATCACCACCTCCAGTCCACTGGAACTCTGTCAGAGTCTACAGAAAGCTGGAAAATGATCACCAATGTGTCCGCTATTTCTACATCCACTTTCTTAAGGACTCCTAGATGCAGAGCATCAGGCCCTGGGGACACACCAAGTTTTGATATCTTCAGTCTCCCCAAGACCATTTCCTGACTAACAAGCGTTACCATCAGTTCCTCCTTCACACTTGACCCTCTAACCCCTTGCATTTCCTTTCAATAGGATGTACATCCTTGGATATTTAGTTCCCAGCCCTGATCCCCTTGCAGCCACGTCCCTGCGCTACAGGCTCATTTACCTTGTTTCATATACTCGATGCATCAAAGTATAACACCCTCAGTCATGCACTGACTGCCTCCTTCTCATAATTATCTCCTTTAGAAATCATAGTATCCCTACAGTGTGGAAGCAGGCCATTCAGCCCAGACTGACCCTCCAAATAGTATCCCACCCACCCTATAATTCCCATGGATAATCCTCCCATCCTACACATCCTTGTGACAATGGGAGGAAACCCAAGTAGACACGGGGAGAGTGAGTAAAAATCCCTGTCCTTTTATGAGGTTTGTTTGGTGTTGGCCACAAATATTCAAATGGATTGCTTTACCAGTTAATGTTCAGAGAGTTGAAATCCCTTTGAATGGCAGGGATTAAAATTGTTTCTCTTGCGTTTCAGGTGATGAAAACTCTCAGCCCAAGCTGACCTGCTGCCCCCCTCCCCAGAGCAGGTCAATGCCAAGGGAACTGCCACCCTGATGTGCCTTGCCAATCACTTCTATCCCGATGAGCTGGAGGTGCAGTGGAACAAGGATGGTGCAGTCATTTTGGACGGGGTTCAGACCAGCAACTACCTGTGAGCTTCAGACAGCACCTACGGTGTCAGCAGCCTGCTGACCCTCTCTGGGTCTGACTGGGAGTCCAATACTCGCTTCTCCTGTGCCCTCACCCACGTGACCCTCCCCTCTCCCCTCAGCAAGAGCATCAGGAGATCAGAATGTGTATAGAGTGTTTGAGACAGTCCATGGAGGAGACACAACTTTAAATAGAACCGGGCTGAGCTGGCAGGGCAAAGGCCATTGTCAGCACTGAATTTCAGCTCTCTTCCTTCTTGGGATTGGCTTGGCGACACTTCTGAGGTTCAAGGGTTAAGTCAGGTCATTGGGATCACTAAAAACAAGCTTTACTCTGTATCAAACTCCATGCTGACCCATTCTGGGAGTGTTTGATTGGGGCAGTGATGATTGGTAATGCCAAATAAAACCACTCAAAGATGCTGAAAAGTGCCATCTGTACAAAAACAATGTGTACCTCAGAAGTCTCTGCTTCAGTAAAACAGACCTCCTTCCTGCTCAGCCGCCAGTTCCAATTTAAGGTTTTGTCACTGTTTAAAGGGACAGGATTCTCATGATATTGAGGAAATCTCCACAAGTGTTTTCCTCAAGCTCCATTGTGGCTGTGAATTTGTGCAGCTTCCTCTGTCTGGGCTGTTAATTGCAGTCTGTTTTCTATCAATGTCAATCTGGAAAAGGGAATAAAGATGAAGAAGATTCAGTCTCTGTCTCGTGTGTGCTTTGGGAATGGCCCGAGCTGACGCGTTAGGGAAAGGGTGTATGAAGTGAAACCCTCCACCCTCAAGGCACGGAACACGATGGGAAGAATAGAGAGGTCAATGGGGTCCCGGGAGCAGGGGGGCAATACTACAGTGAGGGCCAGAAGGGGCAGTTTCAGCAGGAATGCAGGGCCTGAGAAAATCATCCCTAATAAATGGGGAAAAGAAGGAAGGAAGGAGGGGACACTGGGGAACACAATAATCTGATGGGAATTCACTCACCCATCTTTTAGGCACAGCAAGATCCCAGGTCAAGAAAAGTTACTCAACTGTTTGGGAGCCAGTGTCACCGGGAATCATGTATTGATGAATATGACCAGCAGGGTATTGTTACTCAGAATAACAATTCCACAGGGTTTGGGAAATAAATATTCCATAAATTAGACCTGGGTTTTCTTTACTCTTCAAATGAGATGGAATTGCCCCGTGTGTCCCTGGAGTCAGATTGAGAATGTTCAGTCCAGGGGAGGTCTGTGAGTCATGGCTGGGGAGGGCAGTCAATGATAAACTGGTTCCACTTTCTGCTGTCATATTCTGTAGCCCCTGGGCCATCTCAGAGAGGATCATCCAGGGCTCAGGGTGGATTCCAGAGCAGCTCATTGTCCTGACTGTTGTGTTCCTCAGTCCACACGTAGCTCCAGCAATCTCACTCCCTGGCTATAGTATCAGTGGGAACCCATGGGGCTGAAATCTTATCCAAACAGACCCTCACACAGCGGGGAGGCTGCTGGTGCCTCAGAAACCCCTTGGACTCAGTCCCAGATCTCACCGTGGCTCTTTCATTCAAACACAGCATTAGCACACTGTCACCACATTCAGAGGACAATCCTGAGATGGGGCAAGTTTGGTTCTTGATTCCAATGTGGGGAAATGGGGGCTGGGTGTGAAATGTCCAGTCTGAAACTGGTGGGTACTTTATAATGAATAATAGAAACTGATGTCAGAATAAAGTCTGATGTTGATGGGAGTGAGGAATATCTCAGTGATCTGTCTCCAGAATCCACAGACTATACACATCCTTCTGTCAGACCCTGAAATCTGAGAAACAATTCCTTGACATTCTTCATTTCTCCACCTTTCCCAGAAAAGGTGAAATATTCTCTGTCTCAGAGATTCCCTGGAACCGGTCATTATAAAATGGGCTGTGGGAAGGGAACTGTTGACTCTCAATGTCAAAGCCAATGGATGGATGTGGAGCTGGCTCTGTGAAATGTTTGGGCACAGAGGATGACACCAGAAGCAATTCAATGTTGTCCCTCTCTCCTTTGCAATTTGCTCTCTTGTGTTCGATCCACTTGTCTTTCTTGCTTTGCTTCTTTTGACTTCAGTCTGTGGGTAGTTCCAAAGCCCAATCTCCTCACACTCATCCTGGCCCCTGAAGAGACTAGAGACAAAAAAGCTGGAATCCAAGGATGATAAGCAGGAGGCTGGGAGAACACAGCAAGCCAGGCAGCATCAGGAGGTGGAGAAGTCAACGTTTTGGGTGCAACCCTTCTTCAGGAAGTTGGGGGGGATGGGGTTGTTTAGGGAGCTGCAGATCAAGGGAGTGCGGGATGAAGATAGGTAGAGGGTGCGACCTGATTGGTCAATGGGAAAAATGAATCCGGATTCATCCCTCCCATCGACCAACCAGGTCATATTCTCTACCTTTCTCAATCTATCCCCATTTTCCAACACTCCCGCGTTTCCTCTTGTCCCACAGCTCATTCTCCTGAAGGATAGTTGTGCTCGGAGTCAGGAAGTGCAACGCTGGAAAAGCACAGCAGGTCAGGCAGTTGTGCTCAGGCCGAGGACATGACCTTGTCCGTCTGTCAGATCCTCTTCGAGAAACTCATGACTCACCACCGTACTCTCCAGGACAATTAGGGAAGGGCAACAGCCAAGGATGGAGATGAGGACGCGAAGACTCGAGGGCTGTTCTCTGCAGTTTGGGGGCACACATTGACAGTCATTTGCTAGATCTTTGAGTGTAATTCATTTGTTGCTGATCCCAGTGTCAATCCGCAGGGCACTCCGCCTTTCAGTCTGACAAACCAGGTTCACCCATGTCATGGCTCTGTTTCTGGCCAAGGCTCCAGTCCTTCAAATAGATGAATTCAAGCCTCACCAGTTTGTTCATTTGAATTGTATGCCATTTATTTTGATTTCTCCTGGGATGGGGCAGGCGTTGACGTGTGGGTTATTTGTTGTCGTTTCCTAATTATCCTGGAGAGGGCGGTGGTGAACCATATTATACCTGGAAGCAAATGACAGGTCATTCCCACTGAAATCCATTGGAGTGACTGCGGATTTATTCATGGCTAATGGATGGAGTCATTACCCATAATCCTCAGTTGCATTGCAAGTACTCTATAGTTGCTAGAAAGCAGCACGGTAGCACAGTGGTTAGCACTGCTGCCTCACAGTGCCAGAGACCCGGGTTCAATTCCCGCTTCAGGCGACTGACTGTGTGGAGTTTGCACATTCTCCCTATGTCTGCGTGGGTTTCCTCCAGGTGCTCCGGTTTCCTCCCACAATCCAACAATATGCACGTTAGGTAAATTGGCCATGCTAAATTGCCCATAGTGTTAGGTGTAGGGGAATGTATCTGGGTGGGTGCGCTTCGGCGGGTCGGTGTGGACTTATTGGGTCGCAGGGCCTGTTTCCACACTGTAAGTAATCTAATCAAAGTCAGAAGTCACACAACACCAGGTTCTAGCCCAACAGGTTCATTTGAAATCACAAGCTTTTGAAGGGCTGCTCCTTCATCAGGTTTACCCTAGCCCCCCCATCGGTATCCCCACATTACTGAACAGTACAAATAAACTGGGGCTCTGAGAGAATCCAACTGGCTCCATCTGTAGAAACGAGGAGAGAGAGAGAGAGAGAGAGAGAGATTACAGCTGTTGGACCAGGATGCTTATGGCACCACAATGAAAATGCCCTGCACACTATGATATATCAAAAAAGAAGTACTTTGGTGTGATTTTTGATTGTCTTTCACAGTGTGCTGTTTTGTTCATTCTGTGATACACGTAAACTATGTCAATATTGGGTATCACAAAGTTTGTTTCCTCCGTTACACACTTTCCAACACACCCTCTCCATCTTGCTTTACTCCTTATTGACTCTTCCACAATTGTCACTGCTCCTTCACTCCGTCCTGGTCCCTGAGGAATTGATGGCCGGTGTTCATGGCCCCACACTGTGTGAAGGTTGGTGTGAAGTGAGGCCAGTGTGTTGGAGGTTGGGCTCCTGCCTCAGGCCCAGGTGTAGGGGCCTGTTCAACAATCTGCACATTGTCCTTTATCTCTTTCTGAATGAACTGGATCAAGTTGCAGTAACGAGCTGGAAGCAAGGTGTCTTGTCTAAAATGTTCCCAGCATTGGATACAGAACTGGCTGTGTCAGAGGAGACAGAGGGCAGCGATAGGAGGATGGAGGGCTGTGAATAGTGATGTTCCACAGGGATCAGTGGTGAGAGCTCTGCTGTTCATAATCTCCATAAATGATTTGGAGGAAAGCGTTGCTGGTCTAATTAGTAAGTTTACGGTTGATACAAAGATTGGTAGAGTTGCAGATAAAGAGAAGGATTGTCAGACGATATGGCAGGATGTAGATCAGTTGGATGCTTGGACAGAAAAATGGCAGATGTCGTTTAATCCAGACAAATGTAAGGTGATGCATTTTGAAAGGTGATGTACAGGTGGGAATTATACAGTGAATGGTAGGATCCTTTGGAGTATTGATATGCAGAGGGATCTGTGTGTGCAACAAGCATCAAGACATGGCTTGGCTGGTGGTGAGAAGGGCTCTGCCTGTGAGATCCTTTATGCACGCCCGGACTCTCAGCTGCACCGCACGTTGCCCTTGAAGCGGCTGCGGGGGGGGACGAGACTGTCACACACCTCCTTCTAGAATGTGCCTATGCAGAAGAAGTCTGGAGAGGAATGCTGTGGTGTTTGTTGAGGTTCGTCCCGAGCAGCGCTGTGACGGGGTCTCTGTGCTCCCGTTCCCCGGGACGCACACCTGTGCGTGGAGCATCATCAACTTGGTGAAGGACGCTCTCTGGGCCGTCCGAAACCTGTTGATCTTCCAGTTGAAGGAGTCGACTCCGACTGAGTGTTGCAGACTGGCACATTCCAAGGTCCAGCACTACGTGTTGAGGGATGCGCTGAAGCTTGGGGCAGCTGCCGTCAAGGTGCAGTGGGGAAAGACCACTGTGTAACGTCTGCCTGCCTAAGCACAGGGGGCTGACGCAGTAAGGGGGCTCCGCTGACCCCCCCCCCCAGCTAAATATGTGGATAGTAATCGTACAGACCTGTACCCTGTCCCTGTATGCAAAGAAATGGAATGTTTATGGACTGTACAATTGTACAGATCATCAAAATATTTTATGAATAAAGTATATTTTTGAAATAAAAAAACTCTGGGTGTGCATGTTCACAGATCACTGAAGGTGCCAACACAGGGAGGTAAGGCAGTAAAAAAGGCTTATGGCATGCTTGCCTTCATTGGAAGGGGCATTGAGTAGAAGGATAGACAAGTTATGCTGCAGCTTTATCGAACTTTAGTTCGACCACACTTGGAATATTGCATACAGTTCCGGTCACCACACTGCCAGAAGGATGTGGATGTTTTGAAGATGGTGCAGAAAATGTTTACCAGGACATTGTCTGGTATGTGGGGGGGGGGGGGGGGGGGGAATTGTAGTTCTGAAGAAAGGTTGGATAGACTGGGTTTGTTTTCACTGCAATGCGGGAAAATGAGGTGTGACCTGATAGAAGTTTATAAAGTTGCGAATGAGATAGGTAGGGTGGAAAATATTAGGCTTTTCCCCAGGGTAGAGGGGTCAATTACTGGGGAACAGAGGTTCAAGGTGCGGGGTGGGGCGGGGGAATTTAAAAGAGATGTGTGAGGCAAGTATTTCGTACAAAGCGAGTTGAATACCTGGAATACACTGCCAGAGGAGGGGGTGGAAGCAGACACAATAGAATTATTCAAGGAAGACCTGCATTAATTCATGAATAGGAAGGGAATAGAGGGATACGAATCCTGTAGGTGAAGACAGTTTCTGTATGGAAGGGCAAAATGTGTCAGCACAGGCTTGGAGGGCCGAAGGGCCTGTTCCTGTGCTGTATTGTTCCTTGTTCTTTGATCCCTGCTGTTGAATTGGATTCTCGGGAGCCAGCTCCGTATGAAGAGCCTGTTCTCATTCTTTTGTTGGAGTTCATGGGGCAGCTGCTGCTTCCTTGCTACGTCACTGATCAAACCAACAATGTGGGAAGACTCATGATATTTTAAATACACTGTCTGTAGGAAAATGTTTGGCCGAGGTTTTAATATTGTTTAATATTGTTTAATAAGACAAAGATGTAAATACACCAGTTTGTTTACGGCTGGGAAAATTTAGATTAGATTAGATTACTTTACAGTGTGGAAACAGGCCCTTCGGCCCAACAAGTCCACACCGACCCGCCGAAGCGTAACCCACCCATATCCCTACATTTACCCCTTACCTAACACTACGGGCAATTTAGCATGGCCAATTCACCTGACCTGCACATCTTTGGACTGTGGGAGGAAACCGGAGCACCCGGAGGAAACCCACGCAGACACGGGGAGAACGTGCAAACTCCACACAGTCAGTCGCCTGAGGCGGGAATTGAACCCGGGTCTCTGGCGCTGCGAGGCAGCAGTGCTAACCACTGTGCCACCGTGCCACCCACGTTTGGTGGAGTGGGTGTCTGTTTGAATTCTCGCTTGTGATAATACAGTTTTAAATGTGTCAGTGTTACTTTCCCCACTCTCTGGGAGGGTGTCGCTGTCAGTGTCTCCACCCCACCCTTCACTCTCGGGGTGATACCATTTTTAGCATCCTTTCTGTCTGAGAATGTCCCTGTTCTTGTCCCCCCCCCCGTCTCAGGGACGGGGTCGGTGTTTCACATGCACCTGGTTTGTTAGTTCCATTCACTCTCTTGTGAAATGGGTAATCCCTGTTTTACTCTGGTAACAGCGAGTTAAAGCCCGGCACAGTTCACCCTTCATCTCCATCATATCTCAGGGCCTAAGGTTGGTCAGCACTGTCTGGCTCCAGAACAATCCCACCACTTCTCGCAGTTTTCCCTCTTTCCTATCTTTACTTTGTACCCTGGAATCCGCAGTCCCGCCCAGTCTCTGTTGGAGCCATAACATTAGATTTCCACTTGGCAATCTGTGTCTATAACTCCTCAATCTTATTGACCCATTTAAGCCTGTCTCACATCAATCAGGGTCCCAATATGGCAAAGGCTGCATTTAAATAATCTCAGTGACTGTGGGGACCTGGGATGCCAGGGGGCCCGTTGTGCTCGGGTCTGGGACTGAGGAGCCTGTGATCTCTGGTCTCTGTCCCTGATTTGTGGGTCCTCTCTGATGGAGACCATTGTGAAATCCATTGTCAAGATCGCCACCTGCTGACCTGGAGAAGCAAGAACATGCAGTGCCCGTGGGCACAACCTGAATGTGATCAGAGGACAAGGTCAAAAATCATACGACACCAGGTTATAGTCCAACAGGTTTATTAGAAAACATAATCTTTCAAAGCCTCGCCCCTTCTTCAGGTTCTTAGAGCAGCAAGCAAGGTGAACTTAGTCAACAGAGAAAACAAACTCTGCTGTTCATTTCCTTCTCGGTTGACTCTGTTCTCCTAAATGACATGAACAAGAGACAAGGCAGGAATAAAGAATATAAGGACACCACCAGTGACCTCCTGAAATTCATAAGAAATCTCAGCCAGCACTTTGATGAAAAGAAAGAGTATATGAACAAAACTTGGTGGCAATATTTTTCTGCTTATTAAATTTTTAGCAGCAATTCAAAGCAGAAAGAGTCTTTTTTTCTCCTTCCCACCTTGAAACTCTTACTGAGATGATCAAACCCAACAGTTCATGTGACGGGTTGAGGGGATTGTCCAATGATCGAGGGAGGGACTGGGTCAGGATTCCCTGGAATTTAGCAGGTTGGGAGGAGATTTCACTGAAACATTTTAAATTCTCCAGGGCCCTGACAGGATAGATTTTGGAAGGATATGCCCCTACCTGGGGATTCTAAAGCAGAGTCACAGTCTGGGAATAAGGGGAAAGACATTTAGGTCAGAGATGAGGAATGGGTGACACGGTGGCTAGCACGTCTGCCCTACAGTGCTATGGACCTGGGTTCAAGTCCAACCTTGGGTGATTGTGTGGAGTTTGCTTATTCTCCCCATGTCTGTGTGGGTTTCCTCCAGGTGCTCCAGTTTTCCATTCTCAGTGCAAAGATGTGCAGCTTAGGTGAATTGGCTGTGAGTAGTGTAGGGCTGCAGCAATAGGAGAGGGGAATGCTCCTTGGACTTGATGGTCTTCTTCCACACAGTAGGAATTCTATGATTCAATATTGCTGCGGGTCTGCAGTCATGTGTCAGTCGGTATGGGCAAGGACAGCAATCTAATGGACATTGTTGGGACCAATGCGGTTTGCCCCTAACAATGGCCATTAATAGACTCTTAATTTCAGAGTTTTTTTGAATTTAAATGCCTTGCCAGAATTTGAACCCAGGTCCCCCAGAACATGACTTGGCTCTCTGGATTAACAATCTCGTGACGATACCACTAGGCCATTGCCTCACGACATGTGGATGATCTCCATCTTGAATTTATACAAATGACTAAGTATCAACAACTCTCTGGGAAAGACTCAAAACCCTCTGAGTGAAGAAATTCATCGAACCCCAATAATGTGGAAACAGGCCATTCAGCATATACTGCCTCTCCAAAGAGCATCCCACCCAAACCCAATCCCCTATAACCTTGCATTTCCCATGGCTAATCCACCTAACTCACATATTTGGACTGTGGGAGGAAATCAGATCACCTGGACAGAACCCAGGCAGACACAGGGAGAATGTGCATACTCCACACAGCCGGAGGGTGGAATCAAACCCTGGTCCCTGCGTTGTGGGGTAGCAGCGTGAGCCACTGTGCCACCCCATTTGCTTCTGAGCAATAAATGCTGGCGTACCAAGTGATGCCCAATCCTTGAAATTATTTAAGAAAAGATCAGTCAAGATTTGGATAGGAGTGTGATGGGTTACTCCCCACATGCCTGGATGGGCGCAGCTCCAAAAACAGTCAAGAAGCTTGAAATCATCCAGTCCAAAACAGCCTGCTTGATTGGCATTACATCCACACACATCCACTCCCTCCACCACTGATACTCAGTAGCAGCCGTGTGCACCATCTAGAAGATGCACTGCAGATATTCACCAAATCTCCTGAGACAGCACCTTCCCAACCCACAACCATTTCCATCTAGAAGGACAAGAGCAGCAGATACACAGAACACTACCACTTACAAGTTCCCTTCCAATCTACATTGCATCCTGATTGAAAATATATTACTGTTCCTTCAGTGTTGCTGGGTCAAGATCCTGGAATTCCCTCCCTAAGGGCATTGTGGGTTTATCTACAGCACATGGACTGCAGTCAAGAAGACAGCTCAGCACCACCTTGCAAAGGGCAGGATTGTGGCTCAGTGGTTAGTGCTGCTATATCACAGCATCAGACACCTGGGTTCAATTCCACCTTGGGAAGACTGTCTGTGTGTGTTTGCACATTTTCCCCATGTCTGAGTGAGTTTCGTCCACACAGTCAATAGATGTGTAGGTTAAGTAGATTAGCCATGCTAAATTAAATGTAGTGTCTAGGGATGTGCAGGCTTGGTGGGTTAGCCATGGGAAATGCAACATTAGAGGGATGGGGTTGATCCAGATGGGATGTTCTTTGGTGGGTTAGTGTGAACTTGATGGGCTGAATGGCCTTTTACCACACTGTATAATGATTCTATGATTCTCAACAGCAACTAGGAATGTGTAATAAATGCTGGCCCACACAGCAATACTCATGTCCTCAGTGTGAGTTTAAAACAAAAAGACCATCTGCACTGCTTACTATTCCATCAGTCTTTATGTCAATGTGGAATTATGATTCTCATTAATACATACAGTAAGTAGTTAAGGCTTCAGCACAGAATTCTTGTGGAACACCACTCATCACTTTCGTTCTCTGTTGTCTGTCACTAAACCAGCCTCCGAACCAAGTCAAACATTCATCTTCAATCCCATGGGTTTTAACTTTGGTCAGCAGACTGTTTTGTGGGAAATAATTAAGTACTTCAGAAAGTTGATAAGAGTATACGTCCTATCGACTATTTTAGTTTATGCATTTGGTTCATCAGTCAGAACCTACCCATCACAAATCTATGTAGGCCATTTCCAATTCTCTACATGTTCATTCTCTCGGCTGTTAATTATAGATTCCAATGAAACCCCCAAAAGAGATGTTAGATTGACCAGGATATAATTTCCTTGGTTCCCTCTCTCATCTTTCTTGAACCCGTGGAGTTACAGCAAGACATTTTCCAAACTAAAGGAATGGTTGCTGCTTTGCAACCTGATGGGAAAAGCTTCTGAAACTTCTTCACTCCCCCCTTCCTTTAAACCCCTGAGGACCTGGAGATCTGTCAGCCTTTAGAGCTGCTCGCTTTCCAATGCTGTTTTCTGGCATGTATCAATTTTTGTGAATTCCAGCCTTCAATTCATTACTAACCTCCCTGGAATGGAAGCTGCATTATCCCATTCCTTGACTGTGAAGACTGACACAACTAATTATTGTACATATCAGCCATTCCCTTAGTCTCATTCATGGAATTCCCAGTTTGTTTTTAAAGGGCTCACATTGCACTGGAGCTCCCTTGATTTTCTAACTTTATCATTAGCCCAGTAGTCTGTATTCCTGTTATCTCTCTCGAAGTGAACTACTTCACACTTTTCCGCATTAAACTCCATTTGCCACTTCTCAGCCCAGCTCTGCATCTTATCTCTGTCCCTCTGTAACCCACAACATCCTTCAGCACAATCTACAACTCTACCTACATTAGTGCCATCTGCAAATTTACTAACCCATCCTTCTGCAACAACATCCAGATCATTTATAAACATGACAAACAGCAGTGGCCTCAAAACAGATCCTTGCAGCACACCACTGAAACTGAGCTCCAGGATGATAATTTTCCATCAACCACCACCCTCTGTCTTCTTTCAGCTCACCAATTTCTGATCGAATTCATTAAATCACCTTCAAACACAAAGCTCTGTATTTTGTGCAATAGTCTACCATGTGGAATCTTATCAAACACCTTACTGAAATCCATATATACTACATCAACCACTTTAACTTCATCCACCTTTTTATCACCTTCTCGAAGAACTCAATAAGGTTAGTTAGGCATGACCTGCCCTTCACAAAACCATGTTAACTATCTCCAATCAAATTATTCCTTTCCAGATGATTACGATTCCTATCTCTCATAATCTTTTCCAACACCTTACCCACAACCGAAGTAAGACTCACTGGCCTATAAATACCAGGGTTGTCTCGACTCCCCTTCTTAAACAAGGGAACACCATTTGCTATTCTCCAGGCCTCTGGCACTGCTCCTATGGACAATGATGACATAAAGATCAAAGCCAAAGGCTCTGCAATCTCCTCCTGGCTTCCCAGAGAATCTGAGGATAAATCCCATCCAGCCCAGTTGTCTTATCTGTTTTCAGATCTTCCAAAATTGCTCAAATGATCTCGTTGTCAACCACAATCCCGTCTAATCTCGTAGCCTGTATCTCCATATTCTCACTAACATTGTCCTTTTCCAGTGGAAATGCTGATGAAAAGTATTCATTAAGCGTTTCCCCTATCTCCTCAGATTCCACATACAACTTCCCACAACTATCTTTAGATTGGCCCTAATCTTACTCCAGTCATTCTATAATTCCTGATATACCTATGGAAGGCCTTAGGGTTTTCCTTGATCCTGTCCACCAATAATTTCTCATGTCTCCTCTTGGCTCTTCTTAGCCCTCTCTTTTGATCTCTTTTGGCTAATTTATAACTCTAAAGCCCCCAAACTGAGCCTTCACGCCTCATCCTTGCATAAACCGCCTTCTTCCTCTTGACAAGAGCTTCAACTGCTTTAGTAAACCACGGCTCCGTCTCTCAACAACTACCTCCCTGCCTGATAAGTATATACTTATCAAGGACCCACAGTAGCTGTTTGTTGAATAAGCTCCACATTTCAAGTGTATCCATCCACTGCAGTTTCCTTCCCCACCTGATGCATCCTAAATCTTGCCTAATCGCATCATAATTGACTTTCCCCCAGTTATACCTCTTTCCCTGCAGTATATACCTATCACTGTCCACTGCTATTGCAAACATAACCAAATTGTGGTCACTATCGCCGAAATGTTCACTGACCTCCAACTCTAACACCTGGCCAGGTTCATTCCCTAGTATCAAATCCAATATGGCATCACCCCGCTTGTTTGCCTGTCTACATACTGTGTCAGGAAACCCTCCTCCACACATTGAACAAAACTGACCCATCTAAATTACTTGAACTATAGTACTCCCAGTCAATATTGGGGAAGTTAAAGTCCCCCATAACAACTACCCTGTTACACTCACTCCTATCGAGAATCATCTTTGCCATCCTTTCCCTGGAACAATTTGGAGACCTAGAGAAAACTCCCAACAGGGTGACCTCTCCTTTCCTGTTTCTAACCTCAGCCAAAACTACCTCAGTGGATAAGTCCTCACATGTTATCTCAGCTGCTGAAATACTACCTTTAATTAACACACCCCTCCCTCTTTTACCATCTTCTCTGTTCTTGCCGAAACATGTAAATCCTGGAACCTGTAACAACCATTCCTGTCCCTCCTCTATCCATGTCTCTGAAATGGCCACAATATTGAAATCTCAGGTACCTACCCATGCTGCAAGTTCACCCACCTTATTCCGGATGCTCCTGGCATTGAAGTACACACATTTCAAACCAAAACTCTGATTTCCGGTGCCATCGTGTGACCTTGTAAACCTATTCCTGACCTCACTACCCTCAACCTCCTGTACACTGGGACTACAATTCAGGTTCCCATCCCCCTGCTGCATTAGTTTAAACTCCCCCTCGAAGACCATTATCAAACTTTCCCACCCAGGATATTGGTACCCCTCTGGTTCAGGTGTAGACCATCCTGTTTGTAGAGGTCCCACTTTCCCCAGAAAGAGCTCAAATTATCCAAGAATCCAAAACACTCCCTCCTGCATCATCCCTGCAGCCATGTGTTCAGCTCCGCTCTCTCCCTGTTCCATGCTTCACTAGCATTTAGCACGGGCAACAAACCAGAGATAACAACTCTGTTTGCTCTAGCTCTAAGCTTCCACCCTAGTTCCCTGAATTCCTGTCTTAAATCCCCATCTTTCTTCCTGCCTATGTCGCTGGTGCCTGTGTGGACCACGAATTGCGGCTGCACCACCTCCCCCTCAAGAATCCCAAAAACATGATCAGAGACATCACGTACCCTGGTACTTGGGAGGTGACACACCAATCGTGAGTCTCTTTCGTTCCAACAAAATGAGAGAGTTCTGGCTGCCATGTTCTGACTGCCCCCCAGAGTGGCCATTGGTGAGGACACCTTGAGAATACAGGGCTCCGTTCTGGTCTTCCTGCTACAGGAACAATGTTGTTCAACTTGAAAGGGGGCAAAAAAGATTTGCAACAATGTAGCCGGGGTTGGAGGGTTTGAGCTGTAGGGAGAGGCTGAATAGACTGGGACTATTTTCCCTGGAGCGGTGGATGCTGAGGGGTGACCTAATAGAGGTTTATAAAATCATGAGGGGCATCGATAGCCAAAGTCTTTTCCCAGAGCATGTGAGTCCAAAACTAGATGGCATAGGTTTAACGTGAGGGGGAAGGATCTGTAAGGGATCTCAGGGGCAACGTTTTCATACAAAGGATGGTGCATGCATGGCGTGAACTGCCAGAGAAAGTGGTGGAGGCTGGTCCAATTACAACATTTAAAAGGCATCTGGATGGGTAAATGAATAGGAAGGGTTTTGAGGGATATGGGCCAAATCCTGGCAAATGGGATGAGATTAATTTAGGATATCTGTTTGGCATGGATGAGTTGAACTGAAGGGTCTGTTCTGTGCTGAATAACTCTCTGACTAACTCTCTAGTTTAAATAGACAAAGCTTCTGAGACAGAGGTGACAGTGCTCCCACTGACCAGGTTCCAGTTTGTACAGGGCTCCACTCTCAGCTGGATGGTTGGGAGTTGGAGCTGATTTTAAGCTGTATATTGGAGAGGGGTAAGCAACCTTTTTGATCAAAGCCTCCAGAAATGTGAAAGTGAAATTTATGAGCAATTCAGAGCAATGATCTACTCAGTTATTTTGACTCCTGGGGCCTGCTGAGTACTAAAACTCAGCATTTAGGGATTGCTGAGAAATATCTTCATTGACTTGGACATTAATTGTATTTTTCAGGTTCCACAGTTTAATGAAGAGTCCAGAAGATTATAGCTTTGGGTTATTTCACGATCTCAGTGTTGCTGTCTACAAGGCTGTGAAGGACAGAGTGGAAGAAGTACTTTCCAAAAGAATAGAGGCTGCTCCTGTCTTCAAAGGGTTGCCATCTCTTGAGTGGATATGCGACAGAACCACATGCATGCTTCAGGGCTAGAATGGAAAGCAGGAACTTACATTTGTATCACAGAATCACAATATTGTGGAATCCCACTCACCCACTCTACATTTTCCCTGACAACTGCACCTAACCTACACATCTCTGAACACCATGGGCAATTTGGCATGACCAATTCACCTAACCTGCACAGCTTTGGACTGTGGGACAAACCAGAGCACCCGGAGGAAACCCACACAGACACGGGAAGAATTTGCAAACTCCATACAGACAGTCGCCGAAGGCTGGAATTGAACCCAGGTCACTGGCACGGTGAGACAGCAGTGCTAATCACTGAGCCTCCGTGCTGCCTATTTTTGCTTGCTGTCATGTCTGCTTCATGACTTGTAATGTGTTTTATTGTTTTAAATAAACCAACTTACAAAGTTAATGAATTGATTATGGGACCATTATCTTTAACCTGTCATGGTGAAAGGCTGGAGGAAACACTGTGCAGATGAGGCCGATTGCACAAACAGCTTAATCTGCAGGTAGAAAATACGAGGCACAGTCTTTGTTCATGCGAAGGTGTATGAGGCAACATATGGGCAGGGAACAAAAGTAGGCCACTCGGCCCTTTGACCCTGCTCACCCATTCAATAAGATCATGGTTGATCTGATTTTAACATCCACTCTACATTCTACGACAATGTTCAATCCCTTCAGTCATCAAGAATCTATCTACCTCTTCCTAGGGTAAATATAGGGTAGGGGAATGGGTCTGGATTAGTTTGTGTCGACTTGTTGGGCTGAAGGTCCTGTTTCCAAACTGGAGAGATTCTGAATTCTGCATCCACTGCCTTTTAAGGAAGGGAATTCCAAAGACTGACAACCTCTGAGAGTAAAAACATGTTTCCCAATCTCTGTTTTGAATAGACTCTCCCTTCATTTTAAACAGTGATCCCTAGTTCTGGATTCTCCCACAAGAGGCTTTCCACATCCACCCGGTCAAGTCCCCTCAGGATCTTGCATGTTTCAATGAAGTCTTGCATTCAGTTTCCCCTCACAATAGACTCATTCTATGAGCTTTCCTGATGACTTGCTGTACCTACACACTAACCTTCTGTGATTAATGCACAGAGACCCAGATATGGTTCTGGGGACACAAACAAAATTCCCATCATGGCAGATGATGGAATTTGAATTCAGTTTTTTAAAATCTGCAATTAAGAGTCTAATGATGACCACGAACCTATGTCGATTGTCAGGAAAATCCATCAGGTTCATTAATGTCCTTTAGGGAAGGGAACTGCCATCCTTCCCTGGTCTGGCCTACATGGGAATCCAATCCCACAGCAATGTAGTTGACTGTTAACTGCCCTCTGGGGCAATTAGGGGTGGGCAATAAATGCTGTGTGAGTCAGTGACGTTCTCATCCCGTGAATGAATGAAAAAGAAAAATCTGACTATAAATAATCAACATGAGGATTAAAGACATTTGTAATTAATGAGCAGCCTTAGTTACAGGCCATCATTATCTCCTGATTTATTCTCTTTCCCACCATAAAGCTACTGTTAAGAAGCATGGAGACTATTCCTACCAGCTCTTGGATCTCTTCTCTATTTGTGCTGCTTTCCAGAACACAAGCGTCTTCCTGCTCCAGCCTCCATTCCTCACCCTCACACTGTTCTCCCTCTCTCCACTCCTGACCTCTCACACTGTTCTGCAGCGTCCGCTCCTCATCCAGATCTGTTTAAGACCAGGGGTCATAAGATTAAGGTGGAAGTATTTTTTGACCCAGCGTATGGTAGATATATGGAACATGCTGCCTGAGAGGGTGGTGCAGGCTGAAAATCTCACAAACTTTAAAAAAACATTTGGATGAGCACTTATAATGCCAGGGTATAATAGGCTCCAGACAACTGTGGGTAAATGGGATTAGTGTAGTTTAGTGTGTGGTGGTCGACATTGACGTGGTGGGCCGTAGGGTCTATTTCTGTGCTGTATGACTCTCGAACGTCAGTCCCTGGCTCTGTGAAGCAGCAGTACTGTGTCACTCATATTGAGAGAGGCACACAACAAAATAAGCACAAGAGGCGATAAGAATTCAGCTCTTCCTGTTTTTGAAAACCCCACTACCACATCACCCAGTTAGCAAATTATAAGGAAAGATGGGTTATAAACACAGCTCCCTGCTGGGGTGGTGAAGGGGAGGTGTGGCCACTGGTCAGATAGCAAAGACATAAGAACAGGAGGAGTGGACTCAATTAAAATGGAAGGGGAGTGGTGTAGGGGTACTTACCCATCTGACAGAGTGACCTCCACCTGGCAATCTATTAGACGCTACATAGAATCATAGAGGATAGGAGCAGGAGTAGGCCATTTGGCCCCTCCAGCCTGCTATGCCATTCAAAATGATTGTGGCTGATCAATAAGCAATATACTGTAATCCCTCTCTACTCCCATATCCCTTGATTCTTTAGCCACAAGAGCTATCTCGATCTCCTTCTTGAAAACATAATGTTTTGGCCTCAACCACTTTCTGTGTCAGAATTCCACAGGCTCACCACTCTCTGAGTGAAAACATTTTTTCTCATCTCTATCCTATAGAGTTTTCCCCTTAACCTTAAACTATGAGCCCTGGTTCTGGACTCCCCCACGTTTGGAAACATCCTTCCTCCATCTAATTTGTCTCATCCTGATCCAATTTTATAGCTTTCCACAAGATTCCCTTTCTTCATTCTTCTAAACTCCAGTGAACACAATCCTCACCAACTCAACCTCTCCTTATATGTCAGGCCTGCCATCACAGAAATCAAATGGCATTCAGTAATTAATATTAATCAGCTCATTGTGGAATGTTGTGGAAATTAAATTGACTCGACTCAACTATTAGCAAGAGCAACCAAAAAGAGCTTTATTAATTTTTTTTAACCGCTGTATTGCGGAGGGACCCATATGCACTTGACAAAAATGCCTCGTGCAATGGCCATGAGCGTAATTCAGATATTCACCTTATACTGTTTCTTATCACACTCTCAAGGACTGTGAAGATTTGAGTTGTTATTCTTTTCATTCCCTTGTTGTGGACATACTGTTCTTATATTTTTCTCTTGTTGAATGTTTACAAAGTTGCGCAGAGACAAGCTGTCCCTCGACAACAGACTCCAGCAAAGTGTCAGAAAGTTTTGATTTAAGTCAAGCACTGTCTTTCAGATTTCAGAGTAAATGTTAATTTTGTTAATTTTCCATTACATGGAACACAGACTTTGTAGGTCAGGGTTAGAAGACAATCATTGCCGGTTCTAAAATTCAGGCTTCGGGTGCAGTAATCTCAATGGAACCATTGGATACAATCTCGCAACAGCAGAAAGATGGGAGGTGTAGATAGAGGGTGCAGACAGCGGTATAGACAGTGGGTGTAGATGGTGGGTGCAAACAGAGGGGCTAGACAGTGGCTGTGGATACTGGGTGCAGACAGTGGGTACAGACGGTGGTGCAGAGGGAGGGTCCAGATGGTGGGAGCAGGTGGTGTTGTAGACAGAAGGTCCAGACAGTAATTGCAGATGGTGGTGTAGACAGTGGTGTAGACAAGATCAAGACCTTGCATGGTGACCACATGGGTGGCTGTGTGGAATCACACAGAGAGCAGCCAGTGAGCCTGACACAGTCAGGGACACCCCCTGGTGGTGAAGGTCATGCTGTTGCTGGCAAAGGTCGCATTTCAACTGGAAGTGCACTCCCTCCCTACACACTCCCCTCTTGTCCCCACATGCCTCACTGCAACCCCTTGAGATTCCAGTCAGCACCCTGCGCCCTCACTCAGTCTCCATTGACTTTGCCTCCATTAGCCTTGACCCTCCTCCCAAGCACTTACGTGGGACTTCACTGAAGCTTGAGCCAATTCCTCTGACCCTTGATGATGAGTTTGCCATCTTGGAACTGTCTAACCTAGTCACCATTAACCTGCACTGCCCTCTCAGCATGGAGCATAGATTGATACAGCACAGAAAAGGCCCTTTGGCCCATTAAGTCTGCACTGACATAACTACTGCTAAAGGCACTCTAATCTCAATTTCCTGCACTTATCTCAAATCCTTGAATGTTATGATATTTAAAGGTTGTAAGGTTTCCAGCCTCCACTACCTTCACTAACAGAGGGTTGTGTGTTTATAAGTTATATCCTGTCAGGCTCACGGAGTTTAACATTTTCTTTAATGAGCGGTATGGTGGCTCAGTGGTTAGCTCTGCTGCCTCACAGCACCAGGGACCTGGGTTCGATTCCAACCTGAGGTGACTGTCGTTGTGGAGTTTACACACTTCCCCTGTGTATGTGTGGGTTTCCTCTGTGTGCTCTAGTTTCCTCCCACAATCCAAAGATGTGCAGGTTAGGTGAATTAGCCATTCCACAATTGCCACAGTGATCAAGAAGCTGTCAGTCAGGGGAGATGTTGAGTAAATGGGCAGGGGAATGGGTCTCGGGGAGTCTGTCTTCAGAGGGTTGGTGTTGGCGTGTTGTGCCAAATGGCCTGTTTCCACACTGTGGAGTCTGTGACAGTCCATTCCGGATTCCCATCACCCAGAATGAAAATCTGATTTCCCAAATCTCATTTGTGACGTTCGTAACAAAACTATTCATTTTGTCTTGTGTCGTTTAGCTCTTGTGCTCCTTGTTCAATAATTTTTTTTTTCCAATAAAATATGAGTTCCTTGATGGGCTGTTAACCTTGTCCAATCAGGGAGCCCTGGCTGACAGATAAAAAGGGGAGCGCTTGCTCCTGGGCCTGGCCAAACTGGCCATTAACAGGTCGAGGCAGCGGGCCGTGGAGGGGGTCGTTAGGGCCGACTGCCTGTCCCTCTTCCGCGGTTACGTTAGAGCCCGGGTGTCCTTGGAGAAGGAGCACGCGGTGTCGACCAACACCCTGGAGTTGTTCAGGGAGAGGTGGGCGCCGCAGGTCCCGTACTTCCCGCGGGAGCCTGTGCCCCACAACCGCGGGAGCCTGTGCCCCACAACCTGAGCCGCCTCCGGAATTTTAATTTTGTTTCATTTAGGGATGTGAAAAGGAGGGCCCTGTATAGACTGCTGCTGTACACCGTCCACCTCTTCTCCCTCATCCACCGTCTGGACACACCTTGGCATGCCCATTTGCCACCGGGCGGTGGGGATCCCCAGTGGAGGGCTCTCTACGCGGGAGTCCTCCCCCTTTCTCTCGGGGATCTGGGGTGGAGGGTGCTGCACGCAGCAGTCCCTTGCAACCGCAGATTGCGGTGGTTCACGGACTCCCAGCCCAACTGCTTGTTCTGTGGCGCTGTGGAGTCCGTGGACCATGTATATATTGGGTGTGGGCGTTTGCACTCCCTTTTTGATTTCCTTAAAAACCTCCTCCTCTGTTTTTGGCTGCACTTCAGTCCCACACTCCTGATCTTTGGGCACCCGGTACGGAGAAGGGAGGGCAGGTCTGAAGACCTCCTCGTGGGTCTGCTCCTGGGCCTGGCCAAACTGGCCATCAACAGGTCCAGGCAGCGGGCCGTGGAGGGGGTCGTTAGGGCCGACTGCCTGTCCCTCTTCCGCGGTTACGTTAGAGCCCGGGTGTCCTTGGAGAAGGAGCACGCGGTGTCGACCAACACCCTGGAGTTGTTCAGGGAGAGGTGGGCGCCGCAGGGAGTGGAGTGCATCGTTTCTCCCTCCAACTCTATTTTGATTTAGTCCTTACCCTCCCCCTCACTGTTTTTGATCACACAGCACTGCCCTTTGATGTGAAGGGCAGTGTTTGTCACTGGCCACTCGGGTGTTTTCCTATCTTCCTGGTGGTGGAATTTGAATAAAGATTCGTGCACTTTGTGTCCTTCACTGTGTCTCACACCTGCACACACACACCATGGGTGCTGGGGATAAAATAAGCACTACCGCACTTAGGTGGTAGTGTGGGGGTTAATAAAGAAGAAAAAAAAAATAAACAGGAGATTAAAGAAAAAAAAGCAGGAGTGTTAAAAAAAAAACAAAAAGAAAAAAAAAAGGGGAGCGCTAGAAAGGTGTGTCAGGGCGGACCGAGAACTGGAAAGTGGGTAGGGGCGGGCTGCCTTAGAGTGGTCGGAAGGTGGGAGGGATGGGGGCTTGCTGGGTCTGTATAGTCTGCACTTTTGTATGTAACAGTACTGTCTAATGTACAACTGTCATTGCTGTTGTCTCTTTATATCTTTGTGAAACTGGGATTTGAGGTTTGTCCTCATGTCCCTGAAAAATGTATGGTAGGGTTTGGGGCCTGGCTTTGCTGCTCCTCTCCCTTGTAAAATTGCTGTCTCTTGTATGCAGCTGTAAATGTAACTGTTTGTTGTAAACTGTTTTTGTAATTTGTTTAATAAAAATAATAAACAGGAGATGCTGAGTCTCCTCAGTTAGGGGAAAAAAAAAGGGGAGCGTGTGTAACCTCAACTACGACACGCAGCTCCTGTTCGTCGACCGTGACAGTTTGGAGGTCGCCCTCAAGACGCTGCCTGTCTTTTACCAGGACCTGATCACTGTCTGGAACATGGTTGAATCTCGTCGCGCCTACCCTCTGGCTGGAGTAGCGGCTGTCGTCAGGGAGCCGTTGCTCAGGAATCCGCAACTCCGTACTCGCGGGTTCGAGTGGCTATCGGAGGGGAGGGCCGTGGCGGTGAGGGTGACCAGGGTCGGGGACGTGCTGGGTGCCGGGGGCCTGGGCTGGACGCTGCCGCAGGACATAGTGAGCAAGGCAGCGGTAGATGTCCAGTACGTGGCCACCGCCATCCGACGCCTTAAAGCGGCGGTGCTCGGACCCGACGTAGTGCACCAGTTGGAGGACGCTCAGGTGTGGGGTGGAATCCGGTCCGCGCTCACCCCAGCCCGGACGGAATTTCACATTGGCCACAAGGTCCCGTACTTCCCGCGGGAGCCTGTGCCCCACAACCGCGGGAGCCTGTGCCCCACAACCTGAGCCGCCTCCGGAATTTTAATTTTGTTTCATTTAGGGATGTGAAAAGGAGGGCCCTGTATAGACTGCTGCTGTACACCGTCCACCTCTTCTCCCTCATCCACCGTCTGGACACACCTTGGCATGCCCATTTGCCACCGGGCGGTGGGGATCCCCAGTGGAGGGCTCTCTACGCGGGAGTCCTCCCCCTTTCTCTCGGGGATCTGGGGTGGAGGGTGCTGCACGCAGCAGTCCCTTGCAACCGCAGATTGCGGTGGTTCACGGACTCCCAGCCCAACTGCTTGTTCTGTGGCGCTGTGGAGTCCGTGGACCATGTATATATTGGGTGTGGGCGTTTGCACTCCCTTTTTGATTTCCTTAAAAACCTCCTCCTCTGTTTTTGGCTGCACTTCAGTCCCACACTCCTGATCTTTGGGCACCCGGTACGGAGAAGGGAGGGCAGGTCTGAAGACCTCCTCGTGGGTCTGCTCCTGGGCCTGGCCAAACTGGCCATCAACAGGTCCAGGCAGCGGGCCGTGGAGGGGGTCGTTAGGGCCGACTGCCTGCCCCTCTTCCGCGGTTACGTTAGAGCCCGGGTGTCCTTGGAGAAGGAGCACGCGGTGTCGACCAACACCCTGGAGTTGTTCAGGGAGAGGGGGGCGCCACAGGGAGTGGAGTGCATCATTTCTCCCTCCAACTCTATTTTGATTTAATCCCTACCCTCCCCTTCACTGTTTTGATCACACAGCACTGCCCTTTGATGTGAAGGGCAGTGTTTGTCACTGGCCACCCGAGTGTTTTCCTACCTTCCTGGTGGTGGAAATTGAATAAAGATTCCTGCACTTTGTGTCTTTCACTGTGTCTCACACCTGCACACACACACCATGGGTGCTGGGGAAATAATAAGCACTACCGCACTTAGGTGGTAGTGTGGGGGTTAACAAAAAAAATCAAAAACAAAAATAAAATAAATAAACAGGAGATTCCCTACCCTCCCCCTCACTGTTTTGATCACACAAAAGAGAAAAAAGAAAAAAAAAAGGGGAGCATGCGTAACCTCAACTACGACACGCAGCTCCTGTTCGTCGACCGTGACAGTTTGGAGGTCGCCCTCAAGACGCTGCCTGTCTTTTACCAGGACCTGATCACTGTCTGGAACATGGTCGAATCGCGTCGCGCCTACCCTCCGGCTGGAGTAGCGGCTGTCGTCAGGGAGCCGTTGCTCACGAATCCGCACCTCCGTACTCGCGGGTCCGAGTGGCTGTCGGAGCGGAGGGCTGTGGCGGCGAGGGTGACCAGGGTCGGGGATGTGCTGGGTGCCGGGGGCCTGGGCTGGAATCTGCCGCAGGACATAGCAAGCAGGGCAGCAGTAGACGTCCGGTACGTGGCCACCCCATCCGACGCCTTAAAACGGCGGTGCTTGGACTCGACATAGTGCACCAGTTGGACGACGCTCAGGTGTGCGGTGGGATCCTGTCCGCGCTCACCCCAGCCCGGACGGAATTTCACATTGGCCACAAGGTCCCATACTTCCCATGGGAGCCTGTGCCCCACAACCTGAGCCGCCTCCGAAATTTTAATTTTGTTTCATTTAAGGAGGTAAAAAGGAGAGCCCTGTATAGACTGCTGCTGCACACCGTCCACCTCTTCTCCCTCATCCACCGTCCGGACACGCCTTAGCGTGCCCATTTGCCACTGGGCGGTAAGGATCCCCAGTGGAGGGCTCTCTACGCGGGAGTCCTCCCCCTTTCTCTCGGGGATCTGGGGTGGAGGGTGCTGCACGCAACAGTCCCCTGCAACCGCAGATTACGGTGGTTCACGGACTCCCAGCCCAACTGCTTGTTCTGTGGTGCTGTGGAGTCCGTGGATCATGTATATATTGGGTGTGGGCGTTTGCACTCCCTTTTTGATTTTCTGAAAAACCTTCTCCTCTGTTTTTGGCTGCACTTCAGTCCCACACTCCTGATCTTTGGGCACCCGGTACGGAGAAGGGAGGGCAGGTCTGAAGACCTCCTCGTGGGTCTGCTCCTGGGCCTGGCCAAACTGGCCATCAACAGGTCCAGGCAGCGGGCCGTGGAGGGGGTCGTTAGGGCCGACTGCCTGCCCCTCTTCCGCGGTTACGTTAGAGCCCGGGTGTCCTTGGAGAAGGAGCACGCGGTGTCGACCAACACCCTGGAGTTGTTCAGGGAGAGGGGGGCGCCACAGGGAGTGGAGTGCATTATTTCTCCCTCCAACTCGATTTTGATTTAGTCGCTACCCTCCCCCTCACTGTTTTGATCACACAGCACTGCCCTTTGATGTGAAGTGCACTGCTTGTCACAGGCCACTCGGGTGTTTTCCTATCTTCCTGGTGGTGGAAATTGAATAAAGATTCATGCACTTTGTGTCTTTCACTGTGTCTCACACCTACACACACACACCATGGGTGCTGGGAAAAAAATAAGCACTACCGCTTAGGTGGAATAAAAAAGAAAAAAAGAAAAAAAGGGGAGCATCAGAAGTACTGATACTCTGGGACCTGACTCTGAACAACAACCTGCCAACCAACCCCCTCCTTCTGTCCCCCTCAATCTCCCCATGCTTACTCTTGATGCCCCTTCGATCCAGCCTGTGCTGCCTTTGGGAGAGGTTGGCCTTCCCTCCATTCCTGATGAAGAGCTTATGCCCAAAACCATTGATTATCCTGCTCCTCGGATGCTGCCTGACCTGCTGTGGTTTCCCAGCAACACACTCTTGACTCTGATCTCCACCATCTGCAGTCTTCACTTTCTCCTTCCCTCCAGCTCCCAGGAAAGTGGATATCATCCCAGAGGAGCATAGTCCCACTCGCTCATTACAGACAGAGATGACCGGTGGTGTGTTTAACCTGAGGGTCACCACAGCTGAGGCAGGGGGAGTGAAGGTGGCACCTTCATGGTGGTAGCACCCTTCATTAATCCACTGTAATCCCTCTTGGGGCTGCAACAATTCAACCTCACTCACTGCTCTCCTCCCTGTAAGGCAATATTGCTGTATCTAGTTTCGAGCTAATTGACCATTGAAATACAACCATGGCTAGTCAGCATTGGCTGAGCAGACAGCCACTACTGCAATGACCCCGGCTCCAGAAAGTCCCCTTGTAATTGGGGAGCACATTAGGGAGCACAGTGTGCACTGCCTCTGAAATCCCTCCCTTACTGAGAATACACTCTCAGTATTCACCTTTCTCAGCTGCCATCTCAACTTCACTGTAAATTCTGTGAACTATGATCCTGCCCCACGAGCTGCCTGATGAAGGAGCAGTGCTCCGAAAGCTTGTACTTCCAAAGAAACCTGTTGGACTATAACCTGGTGTTGTGTGATTTTTAACTTTGGCCACCTCAATGAGCTGCCATCTCAGACTGAATTGTTTTTCTTCCGAGATTTGACAACATTAAAGCCTAATCTTCAATCCCCATCACAAAGCCCATTCTCTACCCATCACTCAGAGACAAATACCTCAGAGACACCTACAGGCAGCACAGAGTAACACACTCCCACTCATTGAGATACGAAGTTAAAAATCACACAACACCTGGTTATCGTCCCACAGGTTTAATTGGAAGTACACTAGCTTTCGGAGCGCCACTCCATCATCAGGTGGTTGGGAGGGCACCCTCTTGATGAAGGAGCGGCGCTCCGAAAGCTAGTGTGTTTCCAATTAAACCTGTTAGACTATAACCTGGTGTTGTGAGATTTTTAACTTTGTACACCCCAGTCCAACACCGGCATCTCCAAATCATTGCACTGCCGACAGCCAGTGCAGAATAACACACACACATACAGACACCTACAGGCAACACTGAGAAACACACACTCAGAGAGTCAGGCAGCACTGAGTAACATGCTCACACTCAATGCTGCCTGGAGGTGTCTCTCTGAATAACACTCCCACACTCAGAGCGACACCTACAGGCAGCATTATGTGATACACCTGCACTCAGAGGGACACGCAGCCTGCAGTGTCAGTGATTGACCGAAGATCACTTCCGGTACAACACAGCATGCAGCAAAGAGTGCAGAGTGCGATCCCAGCACCTGAGCCTGGACCACAGAGTGAAGAGGGAATGCCTAAGATTGTAATTATTGAGTCCTCACAACTTTCTGTTTCGAGGTAAAAACAAGGACTGCAGATGCTGGAAACCAGAGTCTATATCAGAGTGGTGCTGGAAAAGCACAGCAGGTTAGGCAGTATCCAAGGAGCAGGAAAATCAACGTTTTGGGCAAAAGCCCTTCATCAGGAATAGAGGCAGGATGCCTGCAGAGTGGAGAGATAAATGAGAGGGGGTGGAGAGAAAGTAGCATAGAGTACAATAAGTGAATGGGGTTGGGATGGAGTTGATAGGTCAGAGAGAAGGGTGGTGTGGATAGGTGGAAAGAAAGATAAGCAGGTAGGACAGGTCATGAGGATGGTGCTGAGCTGGAAGGTTGGAGGTGGGGTGAGGTGGGGGGAGGGGAAATGAGGAAACAGATGAAATCCACATTGATGCCATGGGATTGAAGTGTTCCGAGGTGGAAGATGAGGCGTTCTTCCTGCAAGTGTCGGGTGGTGAGGGACCGACGGTGGAGGAGGCCCAGGACCTGCATGTCCTTGGCAGAGTGGGAGGGGGAGTTGAAATGTTGGGCCACAGGGCAGTGGGGTTAATTGGTGTGGTTGTCCTGGAGATGTCCCCTAAAGCGTTCTGCGAGGAGGCGTCCAGTCTCCACAGTGTAGAGGAGACCACATCGGGAGCAACAGATACAATAAATGACATTGGTGGATGTGCTGGTAAAAATTTGATGGATGTGGAAGGTTTCTTTGGGGCATTAGATAGAGGTGAGGGAGGAGGTGTGGGTGCAGGTTTTGCAATCCCTGTGGTAGAAGGGGAGGGTGTCAGGAAGGGAGAGTGGGTTGTTGGGGGGTGTGGACCTGACCAGGTAGTCACGGAGGGAACGGTCTTTGCAGAAAGCAGGAATGGGTGGGGAGGGCAATATATCCCTGGTGGTGGAGTCTGTTTGGAGGTGGCAGAAATGTTGTTGGATGATATGGCTTATGCGAAGGTTGGTAGGGTGGAAGGTGAGCACCAGGGGGGTTCTGTCCTTGTTACGGTTGGAGGAGTGGGGTTTGAGGGCAGAGGGGTGAGATGTGGACGAGATGCGTTGGAGCACATCTTTGACCACGTGGGAAGGGAAATTGCAGTCTCTAAAGAAGGAGGCCATCTGGTGTATTCTGTGGTAGAACTGGTCCTCCTGGGAGTAAATATGGCGGAGGCAGAGGAATTGGGAATACGGGATGGCATTTTTGCAAGAGGAAGGTTGGGAAGAGGTGGAATCCTCGGTGTTGGTGGGTTTGTAAAAAATGTCAGTGTCAGGTCGGTCATCATTAATGGAGATGGAGTGGTCCAGGAATGGGAGGGAGGTGTCAGAGATGGTCCAGGTGGGCATTAATGGAGATCTGTTTGGAATCTTGTAACCTCCAATAATTCCAGATCAAAGGGATCATTTGAAAGTGATTGATGATTGGCTGTCAGTATCCTCTAAAACAGATGTGTCATTGATTGACAGGCGAATAGCCAATTATGACAATGTCATGCTGAAATGCAGCCAATCGGCTGAATGGAGTGGTCAATTTCCAAAGCAGACAGAGACAGAGACTGAATCTTCTTCATCTTTATTCCCTTTTCCAGAAAGACATTGAGAGAAAACAGATGCAATTAACAGTCCAGACAGACGAAGCTGCACAAATTCACAGCCACAATGGAGCTTGAGGAAAACACTTGTGGAGATTTTCTCAATAACATGAGAATCCTGTCCCATTAAACAGTGATAAAAACCTTAAATTGGAACTGGCAGCTGAGCAGGAAGGAGATCTGGTTTACTGAAGCAGAGACCTCTGAGGTTCACATTGTTTTGTACAGCTGACAGTCTCCAGCAACTTCAAGAGATTTTACTTGGCATCACAAATCAACCCTGTCCCAATCAAACACTCCCAGAATAGGGACAGCATGAGGTTTGACAGCGTAAAGCTCTCTCTACACTGTCCCAATGAACTGCTTTAAACCCTGAACCTCAGAAATGTCTCTGAGCCAGTCCTGAGAAGGAAGAGAGTTGAACTTCAGTGCTGACAATGACTTTTGTCCTGCCAGCTCAGCCCTGTTCTATTTAAAGTTGTGTCTCCTCTGTGGACTGTCTCCAACACTCTACACACATTCTGATCTCCTGATGCTCTTGCTAAGGGGAGAGGAGAGAGTCACGTGGGTGAGGGCACAGGAGAAGCGAGCGTTGGACTCCCAGTCGGACCCAGAGAGGGTCAGCAGGCTGCTGACACTGTAGGTGCTTTCCGAAGCTCGCAGGTAGTTGCTGGTCTGAACCCCCGTCCTAAATGACTGCACCATCCTTCTTCCACTGCACCTCCAGCTCATCAGGATAGAAGTGATTGGCAAGGCACACCAGGGTGGCAGTGCCCTTGGCATTGACCTGGTCCGGGGAGGGGGGCAGCAGGGTCAGCTTGGGCTGAGAGTTGTCACGGCCTGAAAGACAAGAGAAACAATTTTAATCTCTGCCATTTGAAGGGATTTCAACTCTCAGAATATTCACTGACAAAATGTTTGAACATTTGTAGCCAATACCTAACAAACCCCATAAATATACAGGCATTGTTTAAATTGCTTCTTGGGATGTGAGTGTCACTGGCAGGATCAGCATTTATTGCACATCCCTAATCACCCAGAGGGCAGTTTAGAGTCAACCACATTGCTGTGGGTCTGGAGTCACATGGTAAGGATGGCAGTTTCCTTCCCTAAAGGACATTAAGGAATCAGATGGCTTTTTCCTGACAATCAACAATTGTTTCATGATCATCATTAGACTCTTAATTGCAGATTTTTTTTATTGAATTCACATTCCACCATCTGCTGTGGCAGGATTCTAACCCTGGTCCCCAGAACATTAATCTGGATTTCTGGATGAACAGCTCAGCAATAGTACCATTAAATCATCACCTCCTTTATCTTATTTTTAGTTGAGCGTGAAAGCAAGAAGTTTGTTTCTGAACAGGGTGATTAGGAAAAGCACAACTGAAAGGCTCCCAGTTCATCCCAAAAAAGATTAATTCCTTGAAAGTGGAGTTGCAGATAGGTAGGGGGGGGGGGGGGGGGGGGGGTGTCAAAGCCATTTGGCATGCTTTCCTTTATTGGGCAGTGCATTGAGTATTGGAGTTAGGAGCTGTTGCACCTGTAAAGGACATTAGTTTGTCCCCTTTTGGAATACTGTGTGGAATTCTGGCCTCCCTGCTGTAGGAAAAATGTTGAGAATCTTAAAAAGATTCAGAAAAGATTTCCAAGGATGTTGCCAAGTTGGAGGGTTTGAGCGATCGGGAGAGGCTGAACAGGCTGAGGCTATTTTCCCTGGATCGCTGGAGGCTGAGGGATGACCTTATTGGGTTTCTAACGTCATCGGGAGCATTGATCAAGTGAAACAAGAAGATATTTTGGTCAGAGTGAAGGAGTCCAGAACTAGACAGCACAGGTGAAAAGTATCAGGAGAACAATTTAAACGGGAACTAAGGCATAACTTTTTCCTGCAGAGGGTGGTACATTTTTGGAATGAGCTGCCAGAGGAAGTGGTGGAGGCTGGTATGATAACATTTAAAAGGCATTTGGATGGGTATATGAATAGGAAGGGTTTAGAAGGATATGGGCCAAATACTGACAAATGGGACTAGATTAATTGAGGTTATCTTGTCAGCATGGACAAGTTACACAGAAGGATCTATTTCTGTGCTGTACATCTCTCTGACACTATGACTCTATGTCTCTGTGGTTGGCATGGATGAGTCAGATCGAAGAGTCTGTTTCCATGCTGTACATCGCTATGACTCTAATTGTGTTTCAATCAAGCCCTCACTACCTCAGACTCTCCCAAAGACAGTTACACTTTGCTTGAAAACCAGTCACTGTTGCAATTTCAGGAAAGGAACAGCCAATTTCTACACAACAAGATCCCACTGGAAGCAATGAGATCAAAGAGCATTATTCATGATTTTGGTTCAAGGATAAATATTGTCCTGAACTCAACCCAAAAAGAAAGTAATTTGGTTCAGTTGGATGGAAAATGAGAAGATGGAAGGTAAAGGAGAAGGGAGGATTGCTGGTTAGTGATGGGATTGATTGTGACCAGAAAATAAAAGGAAGGGACGGAATTTTTGAATATCAAAAGAAACTTAAAAGTGCAGGGAAATCAATAGTAGAACAAACTTAAAGAGTTTGTATCTAAATGCAAGAAGCATTCTGAGTAAGGGAGACAAAATGATGCCACTAATCAAGGTCAATTGAGTTTCCAAGGAATAAAAACTAATTAAAGTGGAGGAGGGCTCAGGAGAGGTTATTCAAGTTTCCAGAAGACATAATGGGACAGAGAGTGTGGAAAGGATCAGGTATCGAACGTAAAGCACAGCAGATAAGGGGACAATGATGGGAAGGAGGGCAGTCAATGCAGGACTGAGGGAGTTGTACTTAAAAGCACTCAATATACAAATGGGCTTGTAGTGCAGATTGAAACTGGCAGGTACGATGTTGTGGGTATCACAGAGACATGGCTGTAAGGGGATCCAGGCTGGGAACTAAATATCCAAGGATCCATGTCCTATCAAAAGGACAGGCAGATGGGCAGAGGGGCAAGAGTTGCCTTGTTCGTAAGAAATGACTTTAAATCAATAGCAAGAAGTGATACAGTCAGAAGGTGTCGAATCTGTGTGGGTAGAGTTGAGGAACCCAAGAAAATAAGAATCTGATGCAAGTTATGTTCAGGTCTCCAAGCAGTAATCAGGGTGTGGGGAAGGAAATCAATCAGGAGACAGAAAAGGGTAAAAACAATGACTGCAGATGCTGGAAACCAGATTCTAGATTAGAGTGGTGGTGGAAAAGCACAGCAGTTCAGGTAGCATCTGAGGAGCAGTAAAATCAACGTTTTGGGCAAAAGCCCTTCATCAGGAATACAGGCAGACAGCCTGAAGGGTGGAGAGAAAATTGAGAGGAGGGTGGAGGTGGAGAGAAAGTAGCATAGAGTACAATAGGTGAGTACAATAGGGGTGGGAGGATGGAGTGGATAGGTGGAAAAGAAGATAGGCAGGTAGGGCAAGTTATGGAGACAGTGCTGAGCTGGAAGTTTGGAACTGGGGACAGAAAAGCCAAATACAAAATGTTATGGCAGACTTCAATGGATAGGTGGACTGGGTAGCGCATCTCAACAAAAGGATTTCATGGAATGTCTACGAGGTGGTTTTTGAAACAGCTTGTGGTTGATCATTTGGAACAGGTAGTTTTGGATTCAGTGATGTGTAATGAGGCCAATTTGATTAGTGAGCTAAAGATGAAAGTATCCCTCTGGATAAGTGACCATAATATGATAGAATTCCCCCTGTAGTTTGAGAGGGAAAAGCTGCAATCAGATGGAACAGTACTTCAATTGAGTAAAGGTAAGTACAAAGACATGAGGAAGGAGTTGATCAGAGTTGATTGGAAGCGGAGCTGAGCAGGTAAGATGGTGGGGCAGCAAACAGCAGAGTTTCTGGGCGTAATTCAAGAAGCAGAGTAGGAATTCCTCCTGAAAAAGAAGAAACAGACTAAGGGGAGGACAAGGCAACCATGGCTGATGAGTAAGGTCAAGGACAGCATAAAAGCAAAAGGAAAAGGCATACAATGTGGTGGAGAACAGTGGGAAGCCAGAGGGTTAGGAAGTCTTTAAAAACCTGTGGAGGATAACTAAAAAAAAACATTCAGGGTACAGAAGGTGAAATGTGGAGGGAAAGCGAACGAATAATTGCAAGAGTTTCATCAGATATATAAAAATGAAGAGGGAGGCAGAAATAGACATTGGAAAAAGAATAATAGGAAAATGAAGAAAAAGGAATTGAATCCATACATTACATCAGTCTGCAACATGGAAAACACCAGCAATGTCCCAGTACTTCAAGACTGTCAGTTAGCAGAGGGGAGTGTAATGGCCATCACTAAGGAGGAGGTACTGGGGAAGCTGGAAGGTCTGAATGTGGATAACTCATCCAGACTGGATGAACTACACCTGTGTGTTCTGAAGGAGATCACTGAGGAGATTGTGGGGACATTGGTGATGATCTTCCAGGAATCAATGGAGTCAGGGTGTGGAGGTATTTTCTAAATAAGGAAAGCCTTTGGAGATCTAAAGCACAAACCTCATTCAGGTTTCTCTTAAGGTTAACAGGCAGGTCCAGTTTGTGCTTGGGAAGGCAAATGAAATGTTAGCATCCATTTCAATATGGCTAGAATACAAGGGCAGAGATGTACTGCTGAGGCTGTGTAAGGCTCTAGTCAGACTGAATTTGGAAGTTGTGAGCAGTTTTGGGACCCATATTCTAAGAAACTATGTGCTGGCATTGAAGGTGTTTACAAGAATGATCCTGGGGATGAAGGGCTTGTCATATGAGGCGTGGTTGAGGACTCTGGGTCTGTACTCGATGGAGTTTAGAAGGATGAGGAGGGATCTTATTGAAATTTACAGAATACTGATAGGCCTGGATAGAGTGGATGCAAAGAAGATGTCTCCAAATACAGGAGAGACTCGGTAACCAAGGCACAGCCTCAGAATGAAGGGCCGACCCTTTAGAGCTGGGATGAGGAGGAATTTCTTCAGCCAGAGGGTGGTGAATCTGTGGAACTCATTGTTGCAGAGGGCAGTGGAGCCCAAGTCACTGAGCGTATTTAAGACAAAGATAGATAGGTTCATGATTGTTAAGGGGATGGAAGGTTCCTGTGGAGCAGGCAGGAGAATGAGGGTGAGAAGCATATCTGCCAAGATCAAATGGCAGAGTAGATTCCATGGGCTGAATGGCTGATTTCTGCTCCTGTTTCTTAAAGCCTTCTGGAGAGTTTCCCCAAACCCCTGGAACACTGAACCCACTGGACTGTGAGCCCTGCTGTAACTGTTTGTCATCAGAAATCTGCAAAGAGATAATCCAAAAGTGGAAAGAGTGTGCATCCATGTGGGAACATCAGAATGTATCCCCGCTCCTGGAATACCATGAGTACAGGAAGTGTGATCTGTGACAGCAGTTGGAGCTCCGGGTTTCGGAGCTTGAGCAGCAGCTGGTGTCAGTGCGGAGCATCCGTGAGGCTGAGAGCTCCGTGGAGAGCACGTTTTGAGATGTGGTCACTCTGCAGCTTCAGAGTATGCAGGGAGAGAGGGAATGGGGGAGCAGCAGACAGTCCAAAAGGACCAGGCAGCTAGTACAGAAATCCCCTGAGTGCATCCCACTCTACAATCAGGATTCAGTTCAGAATTCTGATGAGAATGATGAGAATGGAGGTCTTTAGTTTCTGAATATAGTTTGGAGTAGCAGCAGTGTAATGGGCAGAGAGTGGCCAGAGTTGCGAGAGTGTGTTCAGGTGAATTTTCAGGAGGCATCGGTGGCTCAGTGGTGGCTCCGGTGGGGCAGCACGGTGGCTCAGTGGTTAGCACTGCATCCTCACAGTACCAGGGTCCCAGGTTCGATTCCAGCCTTGGGTGAGTGGAGTTTGCACATTCTCCCTATGTCTGCATGGGTTTCCTCCGGGTGCTGTGGTTTCCTCCCCTGGTCCAAAGATGTGCAGGTCAGGTGAATTGTCCATGCCAAATTGTCCATTGTGTTAGATACATTACAGAGAGGGAAATGGGTCTGGGTGGGTTACTGTTCGGAGGATCGGTGTGGACTTGTTGGGCTGAAGGGCCTGTTTCCACACAGTTGAGAATCTAATCTAATTATTGGCAGCGAAGAAGGCTGTCTAAGAATACAATGGAATCTTGACCAACTGGGCCAGTGGGTTGAGGAATGGCAGATGGAGTTTAATTCAGATAAATGTGAGTGCTGTATTTTGGTAAGACACAAGAGATGGGTGAGATCCCAAACAAATATTTCAGGTCAGTATTTATTGTGGAGAAACTAGGGAATTTGGAAAAATAGTGATGAATTGAAAAGAGACCACACACAAATGAGGAGACGCAAAAGATCTTAAAACACATAAAGATAGATAAACCTTAGGACCTGATCATGTGTATCCCAGAACATTGTGGGAAACTAGGGAAGAGATTGCTGGGCCCATTGCTGAGATATGTGCATCACTGACAGCTATGGGTAAGGTGCTGGAGAACCAGATAGGTTGGCTAATGTCATGCCATTATTTGAGAAAGACTATAAGGAAAAGCCAGGGAACTATAGACCAGTGAGCCTGATGTCAGTGCTGGGTAACATGTTGGAGTGGATTCTGTGGGATAGGATTTACATTCTTTGGATAATCAATGTGGTTCTATGCATAGGAATTCATGTCTCCTGAATTTGATTGAAGAGGTGACAAAGAAGTTTGATGAAGACAGAACAGTAAACATTGTCTATATGGACTTTAGTAAAGTGTTTGACAAGGTTCCACATGATAGACTGGTCAGTAAGGTTAGACCACATGGGATCCAGGGGGAGTGAGCCATTGGGGTAAAAAAATTGGATTGAAGATAGCAGACAGAGAGTGGTGGTAAAGGGTTGTTTTTCAGACTGGAGATCTGTGAATAGCTGTGTGCCACAAGCATTGGTGCTGGGTCCACTGCTTTTGTCATTTAAAGAAATGATTTGGATGTGAATATAGGAGTTTCAGTAAGAATGTAGATGACATCAAAATTGACGGGATAGTGGATAGTGAAGAAAATCATTTCAGGGTACAGCGGGACATTGATCAGGTGGGGCAATGGGCAGAGGTGTAGCAAATGGAGTTCAGTTTAGATAAATGTGAGGTGTTGCATTTTGGTAAGGCAAACTAGGGCAGGAGTTATACAGTTAATGGGAGGGCCCTGTGGAGTGTTGCTGAACACAGAGACCTCGGGGTGAAGATGCAGGTGCATTATTCCTTGAAAGTGGGGTCACAGGTAGACAGGTTGATGAAGAAGGTGTTGGGTACACTTGCCTTGATTAGTCACTGCATTGAGTACAGGAGTTGGGACATCATGGTGCAGCTGTATGGGAGATTGGTGAGGCCACTTTGGGAATAATGTGAACAATTCTGATCATTCTGCGATAGGAAGGATGTTGTTAAACTTAAAAAGCTGCAGAAAAGATTTACAAGGACATGGCCAGGAATTGGAGGGGTTGAGCCTCAGGGAAAGGCTGAAGAAACTGGGGCTATTTTTCCTGCAGCATTCAAGGCTGAGGGATGGCCTAAAAGATGTGTATAAAATCATGAGGGGCATGGATAGAGTGCATATCCAAGGTCTTTTCCTTGGGAAAGGGAGTCCAAAACAAGATGGCGTAGGTTTAAGGTGAGAGGCAAAAGATTCAAAAGGGACCTGAGGGGTAACTTGTCACACAGAGGGTGGTATGTGTATGGATCGAGCTGCCAGAGAAAGTTTTGGAGGCAGATACAATTACAGCATTTAAAACACATTGGGATGGGTACATGGATAGGAAGGGTTTCGAGGGATGTAAGTCAAATGCTGGCAAATGGGATGAGGTCAGTTTAGGATATCTGGTTAGTATGGACAAGTTGAACTGAAAGGTCTGTTTCCACACTGTATAACTCCATGACTATGAGAGGCTGGAAAAGCTGAGACCTTTTACTCTGATGCAGAAGATTCTGAGGAGTGACCTTGTAGAGGTTTATAAAATCATGGGGACATAGAAAATGTGAATAATTCAGGAAGGAGGTGACGTTTTGTAGAAATGGCAAAAAATATTCCCAAAGATCATTTCAGGGATGAGGAACATCAGTTATGAAGTTTGATTGGAGAATTTGGGACTGTCTTCTTTGGAGAAGGCTGAAAGGAGATTTGTTCGAGGAATTAAAACCAGGAAGGGCCTGGACAGAGTAAATAGGGAGAAAATGTTCCCAGTTGAGAAAGGATTGAGACTGAGAGACCGCAGATTGAAAGTAATTGGGAAAAGTAACAAAAGTGAGATGGGAACAACATTTTCAGTCAGTGGGTGGTTAAGGTGTGGAATGCACTGCCTGAGAATGTGGTGAAGGCAACTTCAATTGAAACATTCCGAAGGGAATGAGACTGTTATTCGAAAAGGAACAATGTGCAGGGTGACAGGGAGAAGGCAGGAGAATGACACTCAGTGAATTGCTCATTCAGAGAGCCAGTACACAGAGGATGGACAGAATGGCCTCCTTGTGCACTGTAACAATTCTGTGATTGTGTGATTGAGCAGAGTTAAAGCTGGGGGAGGTGGGAGCTCGGTGTCTCACTGTGCTGCTGCTGCTGCTGCTGCTGAGGTCAGTGAGATCAGAGACTGGGACAGGGAGCCAGAGCTCACATCAAACTCTGCCCGTGTCCGTCACACTGAGACTGGCAGGAGGTTACTCACTGATTTCACTCCATGCTGCAGGAATGGGACCACAGACTGCAAATGGACAGAGCTCCTCCACACGGTGAGTAAAACTTACTGACTTATATCTTGCTGCTTAATGGGGGGCAATGGAACTAAAGAAATACAGCTGGACACGCTGTTAGACACAGTGCTCCTCAATCAACCATTTCATTCACTGCAGCTCCCCATTCACAACTTCAACAATTCAGCAACTGTATTTTAGAAAGTGTGTTTCAGTATTGACAGGGTTAGCTAACATGGGGATAGCTGTTATACTGCTGACAGTAATAGTCAGCGACATCCTCATTCTGAACATTGCTGATTGTCAGGGTGAAACTGGTCCCTGATCCACTGCCGGTGAATCGATCGGAGACTCCTGTGAATCGAGTTGCTGCAGCATAGATCAGGGGAGAGGGTTTCTGACCTTCTCGCTGCTGGAACCATTTAACCCACTTGCTAACAGATTGACTGGCCGTACAGGTGATGGTTGTGGTCTGGCCCAGTCACACTGACAGCACCGGGGGAGACTAGGTGATGATGATGTCCCCACTGATACCTGAGGGATCAGAGAGAAACACAGTGAAGTCAGAACTGTCACAGAAAGAGCCTGTCAAATGAGAGATTGTTGGAGACACTGAGCATTCCTCTGGTTTCAGCATTTTTTCTTCAATCACAAGTCAGTGGAATTGGAGTGAAATGGAGAGCAGCTAAAGATTCAAGGTGGAAGGAGAGAGATTTGTACCTGCGACACAGAATGCCAGGGGCCAGATCAGCTGGATGTGTGAAATCATGGCGTGTGCTCCTGTCCCTGTGACTGGTTCCTGATAAACTCTCCCTTCACTGGGCTCTGCTTTATAAAGCTGCAGCCTGTGAGAGTTTGACTGGGTGTTCCTCAGTATGTAAATGGCATCGGGCAGAGAGAGCCACATCAATCCCTCGCACTTCCTCTTCTCTCTCTGTCTGTCTCAGAGTCATTGATGTGAACAGCAGTGAATGAGGCCATTTGGCCCATTGTGTCTGTGCTGGTAAACAAAGATCTGATTACACTAATCCCATCCTCCAGCTCTTGGCCCATTACCCTGGAGGTTACAGCAACACAAGGGAATATCTAAACACTGCTCCAATGTCACGAGAGTTTGTGACTCAACCAGCCTTTCAGACAGTGAGTTCCAGACTCCCAACACCCTCTGGGTGAAAACATTCCTCTTCAACTCTCCTCTCACTCTCCAACTCCACTGGGCCTGGACTCACTCAAATTCAGATGGATGTATAAAATTGTAACAGGGCTGGGCAGGGAGGAGGTTTCCCCTGGATGGGGAGTCTGGAACCAGGGGACACAGTCTCAGGGGGATGCGGGGTAGACCATTTAGGACTGAGATGAGGAAACATTTCTTCACTCAGAGGGTGGTCAACCTGTGGAATTCTCTTCACTGAAGGCTGTGGAGGATAAGGAACTGAATATATTCAAGAGAAAGAGAGAGATAATTGTGTGCATTTTAGCAGCTTGAAGGGAATAGGGAGAAAGCAGGAATATGGCTTTGAGATAGAGGATCAGCCATGATCATACTGAATGACAGAGCAGGCTCAAAGGGCCGAATGGCCAACTCCTTCAGCAGTTTCTACGTGGCTATGTCTGTGTTACCTTCAATCTCTGTCCCAGGTTATTGAGTCCTTGTCTCATGCAAAAAGTGCCTTCCTACCCACCCTATTACTGCTCCGAATAATCTTATCTGCTCCAAGGAAAACAACCCCAACCTTTCCAATCTTTTCTCAAAGCTCAGATTCAGGCAGCATTCTGGGAAATCTCCCCTGTACCCTCTCAAGTACAATCACATCCTTCCCAGAATGTGGTGACCAGGACTTGTCCCTCTCTCTCTGTCTCACATCTGCCACATCTTTCTCTCTACCTCTCTCTCCCCCCCACTGTTAATCTCTCATGTTTTCTCTATCTCTTTATCACACTCTGTCTCATAGTCACTCCCTCCAACTCACTGATGATTTCTCACTCCATCTCATAATCTCTGTTTCTCCATCTCTCTGTCTCTGTCACTCGCTCCCTCTCTCACTTCAATGAAAAGCCTCCAACTGTTATCTTTCCCTCTATATTCCTCCCTCTGTCTCTCTCCCTCCCTCTCTGCATCCCAAACTACAGTCTCTCTCCCTCGCTCTCTGTCATTCTGCATCTACCCATACTCATGTCTCTCTCTCTCTCTCACACTCAACCCTACCCTCTCTGTCAATTCTCTTCATGCTTGGTCTCACACCCATCCTATCCCTTTCTTTTTCCTGTCCCTTTGTCTCTCTCCATCCCTCTCAGTCACACTGTCTCACATCTTGTTTCTCTCTCTCTATCTCTCAACTTCACAATTTCTACCTCCCTCTACCTCTCTTTTGGTTCCCTCACATATATCACACTGTCTCAGATGTTCCTCCCTCTCTCTCTCTCTCTCTCACACACACACACACACACACACACACACACACACAGACACTCTCGTTCTATCTCTCTCTGTCTCGCTTCTCTCTCTTTCTGACTGTGTCCCAGGTGGTGACAGTTGAATGCTGCATAAATCTCCCTCTGCTCTGCCTCACTAATGGATGTTAACCGTTGACCCCTGTCTTCTCCTGGAGTAAAGCCCCATTTCCCACATTGACCAGGGTTTGTCCTGTCTCAGGAAGATGGACAGATTCTTGTTAAATGAAGGGCAGTTCTGTGCTGTTGGCCTATTCTCACTGAGGACTGGTTTGGACACAAACCTCATTCCATGAAGGCCCAGCAGAGAGAGGAGATCCTCAGGCCATCAGTGTGAGCTGGAGGGACAGGACAGGCTCTGACCCACTGACCCATCCTGTCCATTCACAACATGTTCCAATCCCTTCCCCTCTCCTTCCCCTTCCACAGTCAGTCTTTTCTGAAATGGAGTGGTCCCTTCCCTGTCTCACACCAAGGAGGAGATGGACAGATATTTAATGGGTAATGGGTTAAAGGATGATGGAGAGTGGGCAGGAAAGTGGAGTTGAGGCTGAGATGGGATCAGCCATGATTGTATTAAATGGTGGAGTGGGCTCGAGGGGCTGAATTGCCTGCTCCTGCTCCGAGTTCTTATGTTCCTCTACCCCCTCCCCCATTCCTCTTACTGCAACTTTGTGAACCATCTTGGACCATTTTGAACATTGAAGGTGCTATGTGAATTCAAGATTTGTGTGGATTTAATGTGGGGACAGAATTTTGCAGGGGGCTGTGATAGCTCCTGCAGTTGAATATCCTGCTGGCAACCTCCAGCCTTCCACATACTGAATGGGGAAGTGGGGGAGGACAGAATGTACTGCAGGGTCCATGGAACTGTCCCCCAGCAATGTGGTTGACCCTTAACTGCCCTCTGAAATGGCCGTGCAAGGCTCTCAGTTGTATCAATTATGACAATGTTTCAACAAAGAAATTAGACCGGACAGACCACAGGCATCGATCTAGACACGGAAAAGACAATGACAGAAACAGCCCTGTCTACCCTGCTCCATCCTCCTTACTGACATCAGGGGGTTAGTGCCAAATTCAGGAGAGCTGTCTCACAGACTAGTCAAGCAACAGCCTGACACAGTCATACTCACAGAATCATACAGACAATGTTCCAGACACCGCCATCACTGTCCCTGCATGTGTCCTGTTCCACCAGAAAGGCAGACCCAGCAGAACTGATGACACAGTGGTCTACAGCCCGGAGGGAGTTACCCTGGGAAGTCTCAAAGTTGGCTCTGGACCCCGTGAAGACTCATGACACCAAGTTAAACATGGGCGAGGAAACCTTCTGGTGATTACAAGATATCTTGCTCCCTCGGCTGATGAATCAGTCTCTCCTCCATGTTGAACAGCATTTGGAGGAAGCACTGAGGGTGGTGACAGCAGTGAGTGTACTCTGGGTATGGGATTTCAATGTCCACCACTGAGAGTGGCTCGGCAGCAGCATTTCTGATCGAGCTGGTTGATTCCTAATGGACGTAGCTGAGGGACTGGCTCTGCAGCTGGTGGTGAAGGAACCAAAAAGATGGAAAAAGATGCTTGACCCCATCCTCACCAATCTTGTGGCTGTAGATACATCTGTCCTTGACAGTATTGGTAAGAGTGACCATCACACAGTCCTTGTAGAAACAAAGTTTGACCTTCACATTGAGAATCCCCTCCATTGTGTTGTGTGGTACTATCACCATGCTAAATAGGACAGACTTTGAACAGATATTGCAACTGAAGGCAAGCTCATAAATGGGGATGATTGCCAAAGATTGCACAATGTTCAGCACCATTCTCAACTCCTCAGGTACTGAAGCAGTCCATGTTCAAATGCAACAATATCTGGATAATATCCAGATTTCATCTCAGAAGCAGTATTTCCCATCGGTGTCATGTAAATGCCAGCCAATGACCATCACCAATAAGAGACAATCTAACCATCGCCCCTTGACAGTCAATACTATTACCATCACTGAACGCCCACTGTCAACATTCTTGAGGTACCATTGACCAGAAACACAACTGGACTCACCACAGAAGCACAGTGGTTACAAGAGCAGGTTGGAGGCTGGGAATACTGTATTGAGAAATTCACCTCCTGATTCCCCCAAAGCCTGTCAACCAAGTCAGGAGTGTGATCGAATACTCCCCACTTACCTGGATTGGTGCAGCTCCAACAACATTCATAGATTGATAGTGTCACAGAGTCATACAGCGTAGAAACAAACCCTTAAGCCAAACTTCTATATGCTGACCAGGTTTTCTGAAGTGAACGAGTCTCATTTGCCTGCATTTGGCCCGTATCCCTCTAATCCATTCCTGTCTATGTCTTTCTTATCCACTCAAAAAACTTGATACCATCCAGAGCCAAGCAACCTGCTTGATTGGCATCACATTCTCAAAGCATCCACTCTCACCATTCCCAATGCTCAGTAGCAGCAGTGTATATTATTGATAAGATGCACTGCAGAAACTCACCAAAGGTCCTTGGATAGCACCTTCCAAACCCATGAACAAAAATAGAAATCACAGGAAAAGCTCAGCAGGACTGGCAGCATCTGGGGAGAGAAATCAGAGTTAACCCTTCGTGCTTGACCCAATCTCTCTTCACAGATGCTGCCAGACCTGCCGAGCTTTTCCAGCAATTTCGATCTTTGTCTCGGATTTCCAGCATCCGCATTTCTTTTGGTTTCCTTCCAAACCCACATCCACTTCTATTTCGAAGAACAAGAGCTGCAGACACATGGGAACACTATGAGCTGCAATTTCCCCTCAGAAAAACTTGGCATCCTGACTTGGAAATATATTGCTGTTCCCTCAGCCTTGCTGGGTTAAAATGCTGGCATTCCCTCCTGAAGAGCATTGTGGGTCAACTTACAGCTTGTGGACTATAGCGATTCAAGAAGCAGCTTCCCACTGCCTTCTCCAGGGTAACTAGGGACAGCGTAAAAAATGCTGGGCCAGCCGGTGAAGCCCACTTCCCACGAGTGAATATGCAAAACCGAATGAAGTGTCCCTCAGGAGGGGAGAGGGAATGTTCAGGGTCCTGAGCTCCATTTCCCAGCCCAGGCAGTTTGTCTCCCAATGAATGAATGAGATACCAAATTGGAACCCAGGTTGGGGCAGTCTTGTGCTGTATGCCCAGGTCTTCAAGAGAAAATTAAGATCGAGCTCAAAAGGAAAGATTTGCTGGATTATGGGGAGACAGAGGAGCAGTAGGACTACTTGGGTCACTCACAGACACAATGGGCTGAATGGCCTCCTCTTGTGCTGTCAGATTCCAGGGAGTGCAGATGGTTCACAGTTTTCTCCTGTCTCAGTAAACAAAGATCCAGCTGCTCCAAGCTCCTTCTTTCACTTCCTCTCTTGGTGAAGTTTCAACTTTGTGATCTGACAGTCTTTGCAGTTATTTTTACACTAGGGCTTTCTGCTGTGGTCACAATCTCTAATAATAAGTGTCCAATCAGTAACAATCACAGCAGCTAAGAGCAGTCAGGACTGAGGAGCCAGGCTCACTGGGAAACACATTGGGAAGATCAAAGCCATCCTCTTCAGCTCCCAGTACAAACTCCATCCCTCTCCCTGAGAACTACCTGCTGCTCAACCAGACTCTTTACGACCTTAGACTCATCTTTGAGGCTGATCTGAGCCCCACATCCTCCACATGACAAAGATCAGACACTGAAAATCTCAGCTATGTGCTGGGGACTCCAAACATGACCATTCCAATGTTGTCCTGGCCCACGTCACAGCCACCACCTTCGGTAAACATCAGCTCATCCCAAACTCTGCTGCCAGTATCCGAACTCACGCCAAGTCCCATTCCCCCATTCCCTCACCCTGTGCTCACTGACCTACATTGGCTCCCAGTCCAGCAACATCTTGATTTGCAAGTTCTCATCCTTGTTCTCAGACCTCTCCCTGTCCTTCCACCCTCCCTATCTCACCCTACAAACCACCTCACTCAGTGTGATCAACAATCTTGGATATATGGCTCTCTATTTCTTCATCCAAGTCATTGAGAAATATTGTGTGAAGCTGAGGTCCCAGCACAGATCCCTGGGGACACCACTATTCACATCTTGCTCATTGGAAGACATGCACATTATCCCTCCTCTCTGTCTCCTAGCTCCGGACCCATTCCTGACCCAAGGTAAATGCATTTCTCAAACTCCATCTGATTCCATGTCTCTTTTTAAATGTTTTGTGGAATTTCCTATGGACAATAGCCATCAACATTCCCATATATCCCACATTAGTGAGCTCCTAACAAAGTGTAACCAGTTTAGTTAAAGATGTCTGAACATTTGTAAATCCATGCTGACTCTCTCGGAATAGTTCACGTTAGTTAGTCATTTGTTAGTCATCCTGTCACTAAAAACAGATTCAATCAATTCCTGACAACAAACATTCAATGGAGATGTTCATTGTGAATGAGGTTAGTAAACAGCTAGCACTGACACGACGGGCTGAACAGCCTCCTCCTGTGCTGGAGCCTTCTCTGTCTCCTTGACGGAAATATTTTACAGATTAAAAAATAAAGACCAACAGGAAATTTAAAAATACAAATTAAAACTGCCTCAAACAATTTCCACATACAGGGCCAGGCGATGTGGAGTAATTGCACGATGGGAAAGCTGGTGGAGCCCATTGTAGCTCAGAGTGACCACATCTGCAGCAAGTGTTGGTTGCTCAAGGCACTCCAGCTCAGAGTTGATGATCTGGAATCTGAGCTTCAAACACTGTCACACATCAGGGAGGGGGAGAGTTACCTGGACACTGTGTTTGAGGAGACAGTCACACCTTGTAGGTTAAATACTTCAAATTATGGCCAGTGCTCTGGGACAGGAGGGTGTGACTATAAGTGAGCAGGTTGATGCAGCCTGAATTTAGTATTGCAGGAGCCTCAGCTCCTTGTCCACCAGGAATGAGGTACTTGCTCCCTGTGTCAATGAGGAAAAGGATTGCTGTTGGAAACTATTGCAGATACACTGCAGAATGGGCAAGCGTGGTTTGGAACATTTTGGCGACAGTGACCATAATTCTATCAGGTTCAAAGTCATTAAGATTAGATTAGATTCCCTACAGAGTGGAAACAGGCCCTTCAGCCCAATAAGTCCACACCAACCCTCCAAAGAGTAACCCACCCTCGTCTGACTAATGCACCTAACAACCATGGACTATTCACCTGACCTGCACATCTTTGGAATGTGGGAGGAGACCGGAGTACTCAGAGGAAACCCACACAGACACAGGGAGAACGTGCAAACTCCACACAGACAGTTGCCCAAGGCCAGAATAGAACCTGGGACCCTGGCGCTGTGAGGCAGCAGTGCTAACCACTGAGCCACTGTGCCACCCTTTACTTATATTAAGTAAAGAGATAATGATAGAGCAGAAATTAAGTGTCAAAACAGGGGGAAGGCCAATTTTGACACCATTAGCTGGGCTAACACAGGGGGAGACAATGGCCATTGGTATTATCGCTGGACTATTAATCCAGAAACTCAGCTAATGTTCTGGGGACATGGGGTCAAATCCTGCCATGGCAGACAGTGGAATTTGAATTCACGAATGGTTCTGGAATTCAGAGTCTAATGGTGAGTGTTAATCCATTGTTGATTGTGGAGAAAACTCATTCAGTTCACTCATAACCTTTAGAGGAGAAAATCTGTCATCCTTACCCGGCCTTACATGTAACTCCAGACACACAGCAATGGGTGGTATTGTGACTCAGTGGTTAGCACTGCTGCCTCTCAGTGCCAGGGTCCCGAGTTTGATTCACTCTTGGGCGACCGTCTGTGTGGAGTTTGCACATTCACCCGATGTCTACATGAGTTTCTGTCAGGTGCTCTGGTTTCCTCCCACAATTCAAAGATGTGCAAGCTAGATGGATTGGCCATGCTAAATTGCCCATAGTGTTCAGGGATGTGTAGATTAGGTGCATTAACCAAGGGAGATGCAGGGATAAGGGGATAGATCTGAGTGGGATGCTCCTCAGAACATTGGTGTGGACTCATGGGGTTGAATGGCCTGTTTCACACTGTATGGAACCTATGATTCCATGTGGTTGTGTGTTAACTGCCCTATGAGCAGGAAATGCTGGCTTGGCCAGAGATGCCCACATCCTATGAATGAATGAAAGAAAACCACTGCACCGTGGGCCAGGAGGCAATTCAGGCTGGGGGAGAACAAAGAAAAGAGGGGGATTTCATAATGAGGGGGACTGATAGCATCATTTATAAGCAGGATTGAGAGTCCTGCATGGTGTGTTGCCTGCCTGGTGCCAAGATAAGGGGCAGCTAGAACCGGCTTGAAAGTATAATAGAGTGCGGGGGTGGGGTAAATGGGGGAGGATCCAGATGTTGTGCGTGTTGGGACCAACAACCTCAGTAAAAATAGGCAAAAGGTCCTATTTGGGCAATATCAGGAAAGCTATCAGAAGAGAGAAATAAGAAAGAGGTGAATACAGCATCAGTGCTGAGGAACAGATTCCAGTGGATGGACCAAATAAGAATTCGAAATATACGAATGCACTGAGTGTAAGGAATAAATTCAATCATCTGCACGTACAAATTCAAATTTAAGATTTTGCTATAGGATCAATTACTGAGACATATTTGCAGCATCGTTAGGATTGGGAACTAAATATATCCGGTTGTAAGGTTCACAGGATGGACATGGGGAAATGACAGAAGAGGTGGAGCAGCTTTATTGATTAGAAACACAAAGATTTCAATGGTGAGGGAGGTTATAATGAGGGGAAAGCATTCAGTGCAACTGAGGAGCAGAAAAGGCTCTAAAACTGTAATAGATATTGTATGCACCCCCTCCCCTTCCCCCCCCCCCCCCCCAACACACACACACACACCGCCAGCAGCAGCTCTGAGGTGCTGGATTGTATATATACAGAAATTAGACAAGTGTGTAGCCAAGCCAGTGTATTATTAATGGGGACGTTTCACTTTAACTTAGATTGGGAGAGAGACAAGTGCTCTGTCAGAAAGGTAGTGAATTGCTGCTGTGTGTCCAGAATAGTTTCCAACAGCAATAGGTCCTGGATACAACAAGGGGACAAGCAATATTGGAATTAGTAATGAATAATGAGCCAGATTTAGTTAGCAACTATTTGTGCATGAACATTTATCAAATAGTGATCATAACACGATCGAGTTCAATGTCACATTTGAAAGTGAAAAGCATGAATCAGCTGCGAGAGTATGAGACTCAGGTAAGGGCCGACTTTAACGAGATGAGACAGAAAATCTGCTCATGGGTAAAACAACTGAAGAGCAGTGGGGAATGTTTAAAGAAATATTCAACCAGAAACAAAACCAGTTTATACCTGAGAGGGAAAAGCTCCACTTCTTCGAACAAACAACAATTAAAGAGATAAGGAAAAGAATAAAACTAAAAACAAGTGCTTACAATAAAGCAAATAAAATAACAGGTTCTGCTGAATGGGAAAGATACAAAGGGCCACAAAGCAGCTTCTAAGAGCCACCAAAAGGGATTCTGAAAGGAAACATGTAAGGGAAATCAAAATCAATAAGGAGAAATGTTACTGATTCCCACCCATTGATTGAGACTGCACTGACAATGTTGGTGTAGAGCAGTCTGATCCAATTAGCGATTCCCTCCCCGAAGCCCATTTTGGAGAGGACATCCCTCATCCTCTCTATAACATCACCAGCTGACAAATGAGCTGGTTGGCTTGCCAGCCTTTCACAGCAATATGCCTTATAAGGAGCCATAAGAGATATTACTTTTCATCCATATGACTGCGCATCTTCTTCAGTTTTTGCATGATGCTGCTGGTCTCACTGCCTGAAATCGAAACAGGGGAGGGACTCCACGTCTCCATATCTGTTTGCAGGAGACTGGAAGTGGGGCTCACTTTGGAAACATTCTCCTTCTGGTTGTTTTGCATTCCGCTGCTCCTGTCGAGTTGGAATCTGAGAATATACCAAGATGGACGCATGGAAAGTTAAGTTTGTTCCTAAAAGGAAACAACTCCAGAATTAGTTGCAATGAAACACAGATGAGATTCAAAGACTGGTTTCTGCAACTGAGCAACATCATTTCCTTTCAGGCAGGCAGAGCGTTTCATTAGTTTTGAATTAATTGAGCTTTAATTAATTGAAAATTTCAAAAGTGAGACTGTTTTTTTGTTTCTTGGGAACGTTTATTCAGTGAAACAGATTAAGGGAGGGAGATGTAGATCAATTATAATAGAAGTAAGTGCAAACAGATGAGTGGCTCAACAACCTACTCCCATTCCTATGCACATGATCAAGTGTAAAAATGTTTTGACACCTTTGTAGGATATGCTGATAACAGGTAGGAGCCAGATTGCAGGGAGCGAAAGAACAGAAGCACAGATACATTGGGCTGAAAGCTCCATTTCTTGTGCTGTCACTTCTACCGAATGCAGAACAAAACACGATATCGATGAATACAGAGGATGGGATTCTCGGCAGCAGCAGGTATTCCTGCAGGGACAGCTTTAGGTTGCAGAGATTTGGACTCTACACAAGGGAACATGCGAACATATTATCAACTTAATAAAAGTACCGAGACTTAAGTTGATGTTTCTCAGTGGCAGACAAACCATTCTTACATCTTTTCTGTAAAATATTAAAAGTTTTATTTATATTGTAATGATAATATAGACCAGAAACCTTGCTGATAGCAAGCTCGGATTGAAAGTGATCACCCATCATTCATGCTGCTGAGTAAGTAATTCCTTACTTTAATAGTAACCTTGCATTGAACAGTTCAGGAGTTTGCAAATGGTGGGATACTAACCAACTTGCTCTCCCCAGCGGATTTGAATTTCTCCTGAATTTTGATGGTGGTCTGGAGCATATGTTGAATCTCCTCCTGCTGTTTCAGAATCAGCTGCCTCTCCCTGTGAGCAGCCTTGTTGGCCTCTTGAAGATGCCTGATTTCGGCCTGTGATGAAATTGTACACAATGTATTACCATGTTAGAGACCAACCAAACCCGTCTTTACATCGTCAATAAATTTATTTTGACGACAGAGTACAGACAAAAATGAAGTCAGGGCACACAACTCCATAACCCGTTAAGTTCTAAGTTGCACAGTTTCCAAGTGGCACTGTGCAACTTTTACAACTTATAATGCTTGTTTTTGATGAAAACTTGGTGTTTTTCTTCAACAAAATGTATTGTCAACACAAACTCAAACAGTCAAGTACTCCAGGTGGAAAATTATCACGAAAGAGTTACTCACATTCTTTTTCGACAACTGATGCCTAACTTTGAGTGAGCATTTCTGATTTTATTTCAGGAGGTTGCTTCCTGGTCTGTGGTGAGTTAACCTGAGTTCTCAAACCTGAAAAACTGTCCTCTGCAGAAGAGAAAGATGATGAATAGGCAGATTTCCACTTTCGACAATTGCACATGAGCTCTTGCTGCTGGGCAAGTTGGAAAGTGTTTCTGGATTAGTGGTGCTGGAAGAGCACAGCAGTTCAGGCAGCATCCAAGGAGCTTCGAAATCGACGTTTCGGGCAAAAGCCCTTCATCAAGAATAAAGTTGGAAAGTGTGCCTGGGTTGAGTGAATACATAATCTGGCAAATCTGTAGTGGGTCCAACAGCAAATAACGTAACATTCCAAGTCTGCGTGACACTGCCTGACACTGCGAGATTGGTAAAACCTCTGCCAACAAAAATCAGCAACTTGTTGAGACCATCACTATATTTTTCTCAGTTTTGGTTTGGAACTGTGAGCTGAAATTAAGAATTGAACTTTGAAAAGCAACTTGTTTTAAAACAACCGAAAAAGGCTCAGTCATTTATAATACCAGAGTTGATTTTACTCCCCTTCTTGAACAAGGGGACGACATTTGTTATCCTCCAGTCTTCTGGCATTATTCCTGTAGACAATGACAATATAAAGATCAAATCTCAAGGTTCTGCAATCTCCTCCCTGGCTTCCCAGAGAATCCTCAGATTAATCCCATCCAGCCTAGAGGCCTTATCTATTTTCACACTTTTCCGAATTGCTAACACCTCCTTATGAACCTCAAGCCCGTCTAGTCTAATAGGCTGCATCGCAGTATTCTCCTCGACAACACTATCTTTTTCCAGTGTGAATACTAACAATATTCATTTGGTGCTTCCCCATCTCCTCGGACTTCATGCACAACATCCCACAACTACCCTTCATTGGCCCTGATCTTTCTCGTCACTCTTTTCTTCCTGATATACTTATAGAAAGCTGTATGGTTTTCCTTGATCCTATCTGCCAATGATTTTTCATGTTTCCTCCTGGCTCTTCGTAGCTCTCTCTTTAGGTCTTTCCTCACTAACTTGTAACTCTCAAGCTCCCTAACTGAGCTTCACGTCTCAACATAAGCCTTTTCTTCCTCTTGACAAGAGATTCAACTTCGTATGTAAACCACAGCTCCCGACACATGTTGTAATGATGCTGGAATTTACAGACAAACTTGGATAAATCTGCCCAAGTAGATCACACAGTTTCACCACTGCTGAATTAGCAACTAAACCAGAAAGAGAATGATCAGGGTTTAAGATTTTGTTAAACAGCCAAATTCTTCTTAATATTTTATAACTTTAATGCCCCTCCCATGCTTGTCATACTCAATCTGGAGAAAATTTATTTCAACAAGATATTGCTTCTGCTCACAAAATTAAAAAGAAAATCTGGAAATAAAAGGTTGGTGTCAGTAAAAGTGTCCACAAAGATGTTGAGCAGCCATAAAAACCCAACTAATTCATGGAGGGACTTTGAAGAAGGAAATCTTCTGCCCACAACTAGCATGGCATATGTGACTACAGTGTTACGGCAGCATGGATGGCATGCACACCATACCTACCAAACATTGACCATCTCTTGCAATCCTTTTGATATGAAGTGGTATTATCATCACTGCTTCCCTCACAATTAACACATTAGAGTTACCCTCGACCTGAAACTGAACCGGATCAGCTATACAATACTGTGTCAACAAAACCAGATCAGAAGCTGAAAATTCTTCACTAAGTAACTCACTTCCTGTCTCCCCAATACATGCCCTAGAAACATAACATCAAATAGAATGTAGCAACCTGCTTGATCAGCATCACATTCACCAATCTACACATTCACGTCCTTCACCAATAAACAGTGAGAGCTATGTGCACTATATGATGCACTGCAGGAACTCACTCAATTCCTTTAACAGCATCTTCAAAGCCTCTGACCTCTACCACCTAAAAGGACACAGACAGTAGATAACATGGTAACACCATTACTTGTAAGTTCCTCTCTATGCCACACAACATCCTGACTTAGCAATATACCATTCCTTCACTGCTATCGGATCAAAATCCCAGGTATTCCTTTCCTGTCAGCATTGTGGTTTTACCTGTAGCAGGTGAACTGCAGATGTTTGAGGAAATGGCTCACTATCACCTTCCCAAGTGCAATGAAGGATGGACAACAATACTGGCCTTAACAGCGGCAAAGAAATCCATTGAAATAATTTGTTTAAAATCCTGACTCGTGGGTTAGGACAACAGTCTTGCATCAATCTGTTCCAGAGCCCTGAACTCAAAACCTAACAGCACTTGCGAGTTGATATGTTTATATTGACCAAGCACACTGCAGTAGCTCAAGGCAGCTCACCACCATGACCAGTTCGAGAATGAGGGATAGTAAATAAATACCAGTATTACCGGAAACATCCCAAATTCAAAGAACAAATTTAAAAATTCAAAAAATAGGTCAAAATTGCATTCATTCTACTCAATCCAAACAGTAATAAGGGGAAAGATGTTGTGAATACCTAGATTCTGCACAACAGCCTCACTGCAATGAGAAAAGACAACAGCTTTCCCCCTTCTCTGGAAAGTATTACTAGAAGTTTCTGCACATTCTTACATTGCATTTTTGAAAGGCTATTCAGCCTAACATCATTGCATAGATCAGCTACTCACTTTTTCTGGTGCTCCAACCAGGCCAGCTGTGCTTTGGTCTTTTCCTTCAAGGCTTGTTCTCTCAGCTTGAGGAGTGACACCTGGTGCTGTGCACGCATCTCCTCCCCCTCCATGTATTGTCGCACCATCGCCATGGTGAATTGAGAGAAACTGTCTTGACCTCCAGAGAAGGGCATGCTCAAATCATGCTGAATAGCGAAAGACAGGAGAACAAACAGTATAGAGTGAGGTGATCTGCTTCCCCTGACCCAAGCAAAACTTGCCCCATAATCCACAAAAACTCAGGACTGACTGCAGACAACAACAACAATTAAAAGTAGTTGGAGTATCATCAGACATGCCAATCATGCTGCATCACAAGTGATCCCATCAAACTATCCCAATATTTATCAGGATGAGTAAATGCTGACTGTCTCATTTCATCATCTGTAAAACACATTAAGACTAGCCATAGTCCCTCATACTGGTAACTTTCTGGTCAGGACTCCAGTTACTAATTTGCTGCCAGGTTCTGATAAATAACCAAAAACAGAATAGGAGTTGCACATACAGAGAATAAGGGTGTCATGGTTACATCAACATTAGCCAGGAGGAGGCTATTTAGCTTCTTGAGCCTATTCCACCATTCACCCAAATCATGGTAATCTTCAACATCATGACAAATCCCTGTCTTTGTCCCATAATCCTTCAGCATTTTGGTTAAAAATCTACCAAGCTCGGATTTAAAATTTGTAACTGATTTCATATCAATCACTGTTTGTGGAAGGGAGTTTCAAACTTCATCCATTTCCATGTGCAAAAGTGTTCCACAATATCACACCTCAATGTTCTGACTCTCACATTTTATCTATTCAATCTCTCTTCTTAAATTAAGCCTCGGAGCCCAAATATCACTTCAGTAAGTCTACATTGCACTTCCACCAAGAGTGATACTCTTCTTAAGCCATGGTGCCCAGCCCTGACGGCTTGGACTGACGAGGTTTTGAACTGCTGAAGCATGACTTCTAATCTGTATTCGAGTCTTCTTTGGACATAAATGTCAACATTCCACTGGCCCCTTGATCACTTTTCTGAGCCTGTTTGTGACATTTTCATGAACTGTATGCAGCTGGATCACCCCCATCAAGTTTCTTTGAACTCCACTGTCTCTCGATTTTCACAATCAAGAAATATCCTATTTTGATCCAACCTCTCACTTGCCGACACAAACTCATCTGTAGATTTTTCATTTACTTAATCTATCAAGATTGCTTTCTTGATAGATTAAGATTCCATCTACCGACACTCGAGATCGCTGCTAATCTGTAGACAGGCCCCAAATTTTGAATGTGGCTTTCCTTTCATTATGAATAGTGAATAGATAGGACACCAACATAGATCCATGCAGAATATCACCAACCATATCCTTCCAATTAGAATATCTCTTATTATCTGCACAAATGTCTTTTGTTCAAATCAAATTCCTCTGCAAGCTCCACTTGTCTTTTGCATCTTATTACCCCCACCTTTAATGGACAGTAGAAAGTTGTAAATTCAGGGACATTCTTAGCAATCAAATTTAGCTTGTGTTTACCTGACGAGGTGAGCAAGGAATCCCAGTAAATATTAATCTCTGTCTTCACTACATGGTAACTTGATCACAAAGATTAACAATGCAAAAGATTTATTCCTCTTCAAGATTTATAAACTCTGGTAACATTGTTAGTGAGTGGTACTTATCATTTAAAAAACACAGCCCCTGCCCAACACTTGCCTTACACTCATTGCCCCAGCTGCTCCTCATCTTCTACATCTGAATCTCATGGCAAGATACCTAGAACATGGAGAGGAGCAACTATTCCAAGCACTGAGATCCCACTAACTGGCACCACCACTCACCCTTGGCTAACCCATGGGAGAACTCACTTTTACAGCTATTGAAGCCAATTGATCCTGCAGTATGTCCTCATCGGAATCATCCTGCTGGCTGCGTTTCTTCCTCATATTAAAGCAGCAATGGCTCTCTGATGGCAGAAGGAGATGGAAGGATTTCTCTTCAATCTCATCTTCAGTCATTGACTCATCGAACTGAAGGGAGTACTCAGTGGCAAGAGAAGCAGAGTCTGGAGAGACAATAAATGATTGACATTGTTCTTTGTTATTTTCCATTGCTCACTGAAAGATTTAGAACTGGAACATGAAGTTAAAGGCTAAGCTAGAATCCTTGGATTAGTTATCTGCTCAAGGAGCAGAGTTGGATTACAATTATTGATTCAACACAACTGTTATGTTGAATCACACATTGTTTAAGGGGGCATGTGGAAGTTTCCTTATGCACAACCACAGATCCAAGGGGAACACAAGAAAGTTGGATTGAATAGCTTAAGCATATGACTGAATAAAGGAATCTTGAAATAAATCAGTGCAAGACATGTTACTATTTGACCCACATATCCTTTGGGTATGGAAGGAGTGCTGACGTGAAAATTGGTTTGGTTGATTTGAATCAGCTAACTGAAGAGACACCATTCCCCATTTAAGTCATGAGATCAGTTGAAGGACAAAACATCATTTAGATTTGATGAAGTCTGTTTTTTTCCCCACTTGTCGCACATTGAATGGGCTTCTTCCTCTTGGGGGACTGTGAGCTGTAGTGTGCGGTCATGGCTCGCGATTTACTGTCCCCCGGTGCACCCTCTCAAACTTTTAGTTGATGCAGTCTTTAAATTAATGCTCCTGGGGTACGCCATATATTTATAGAAGGAGACTATAATTGTCTCATGGACCCTGGGGTGGACAGGATGCCAAGGGAGCTGTTGGGTACACCTCTGCAGACTAGACAGTTAGTGGACTTGTGTGAGGAGTTGGGGCGAGTGGATGTGTGGAGGTGTCTCCACCCAAATGGGAGGGACTTCATCTTTTACTCCAACCCGCACAAGTGCCACACAAGAATTGAAATGTTCTTTGTTCCGTCGCTTTGTCTGGACTTGGTGTTAACCGCAGGATTGGGAACATAACTATTTCGGACCATGTGGCAGTATATTTAGATGTTAAGATCAAAGGTAGTGCAGGAGACACATGACAATGGTGCACGAATCCATTTCTGTTGAAGGATGACAACTTTGTACAGTATATCACAAGGGAGTTCAGGGTTTTTTAGGTCTTCAGTCAGGCTACAGTCAGTAACCCATCAGTGCTCTGGGAGACCACTTATTTTACACTTGACAATGAGAAGGAGGCAGAGAGGATAGCAGCAGCTGATACTTGAGGCCTGGCTGAAGGCAGCCAAATCGGCACATTATCCCAGACCATCTGGGGTCAAATTGCAACGGGTCATGGCTCTCCGGGCTGCTCTGGACTCAGTGCTCACACAAGTGGCAAAGAGAGGGGTCTGCTTGAATATGGGGATAAGCCAGGTAGAACCCTGGCTTACCTGGCTAGGAAGGAAAGCGCTCCACAGTCCATTGTGTTTATCAGGGAGAGAACTGGCAATGTCACTCATGAACTGAGGAAGATCGATGCCAGATTCCAGGAGTTCAATGCAGAGTTATACCGGTCAGAGGGTAGGGGGATGGAGAAGTGAGAATGGAATCCTTTTTTGAAAACTTGGACCTCCCTGGTACAAACGCAGATCAGACCTCCCTTTTAAATGTACCTCTGACAGTACAAGAGGTGGTAAGGCAGCTCCAAGGTGGTAAGGCACCTGGTCCAGACAGATTCCCATGTGGATTTTATAAGGAGTTCATACACATGCCAGCTGAACCACTGCTGGAGCTGTATAGTCATTCCTATGGCCAGGACTGTCTTCTGCCCTCTCTTACAGAGGCTAATATCGCTCTTATTTTAAAGAAAGGAAAAGACCCTGAGGATTGTGTATTGTATAGACCCATCTCGTTGTTGAATGTGGATTTTAAAATTCTATCAAAGGTGTTAGCTCTGAGCCTGGAGAAGGTGCTGCCTGTTATTATAAAAGAGGAGCAGACGGGTTTTATCAAGGGCTGCAGCTCCTCCAACAACTTCAGGCAGGTATTGAACATCGTGCAACTATGTCAGTAGAGAATGATTCCGTGTTTGGTGGTCTCCCTGGAGGCTGAAAAGGCTTTTGATCGGGTGGAATGGTTGTATCTCTTTGCTGTTCTAGATCGTTTTAGTCTGGAGAGGGCCTTCGCCAGGTGGGTGGCAGTGTTTTATAAAGACCCCAAGGTGGCAGTTATCACGAATGGGGTTAAATCAAGCAATTTTCATGTGGGGAAGAGCAGCTGACAGGGATATTCCCATGTTACTGCTACTGTTTACCTTTGTACTTGAAGCACTGGCGGAGGCTGTCCAAAAAGACCCTGAAACAATAGCACCGAAAAATGCTTCAACCTATTCAGCCTCTCCCTGTAACTCAGTCCCGGCAACATCCTTGTAAATCTTTTCTGCACTCTCTCAGATTTAACATCCTTCCTATAGAAAGGTGATCAGAACTGTATGCAGTATTCTAGACGAGGCCTCACCAATGTCCTGTACAGCTGCAACGTAACACTTCAACCACTACAGTCAATGTTCTGACCGATGAAGGCAAGCACGCCAAATGTCTTCTTCACCACCCTCTCTACATGCAACTCCACTTTCAAAGAACTATACGCCTGCATCCCGAGGTCTCTTTGTGCAGCAACACACCCAGGGCCCCACCATTAACTGTATAAGTTAGCGATTGGATAGAGAGTTTTAAAAATTAGAATTGATAGACAACTTTAAAAATGAAGGTGCTTGAACTACATGGAGGGAGAAAGGTTTTCACTTGCGTAGCTGACCTGAATAGGAAGTTAACATTAGTGGATCAAATCAGACATTCAAAACAAACCATTCTTCCCTGAGAAAGGTGACAACATGGAACTTGCTAGTACCAGGAATGCTTTAGTTGAATAGCATGAATGTGTTTAAGAGGAAATTGGATAAGTACCTCGCGGAGAAACATACAGAAGGATGCACTGATGGGATGAGACAAAGTGGGAGTAGACTCGCACGGAGACTAAATAACTGCACGAGTCTGTTGGGCCAAAAGGCACTTTTCCCTGCTGTAAAGTCTCTGCAAATGTACTGCTCTCCTTCACCAAAGAACCATTTAATCAACAAATAATTTGGACAAAAGGGGTCCCACTCGGGTATAAAAGAAAAATACAAGAGGCATCCCTTCGTAAGGTCACACAATTAATATCCATTACTGAAATTACTTCTGCTGAGACAGCGGTTTCATCTTCAGCTGCTCAGTAGCAGTGGAGTACAGAGTTTTAATCGGCGGTTTGGTGGAGGTTGAGCTGGCAACATCAAAATCTTTACTGAGTTCAGCTTCGGTCTTCTTCACAAATTCACCATACGACTGAAAGAAACATGGAGAGAAAGTGAAATCAAACATTGGGATTTAAAGAAGTACACATGACACTACTTTGCCAACTGCACTGAATTCAATGTACTTCTGATTTTTTTTAAACTTTTGTGGCAACTAAGGAATAGTAGGCCTTGATTTTCAGCAAATTACTGCAGTGAGGACAAGTTTTCAATTCAACCAGAAAGTTGAAAATAAAGCCTTTGTCATTTGAAATAATAGAAAATTCAGATGTAGGACCCAGTGCTCATAATTGTGATGCAGTGGTACAATATAAAACTGAACAGTTGCTAAACTGAAGCACTTATCAACATATGGTCCACCCGTTCACGTTTTCTCCTGTCAAATGTCTTCATCTTCTGCCAGTCTGTTTTCTGATATTGCTCTTTGTAGAATCTAAACAACTTCATAACCTCATCAGAAATGAAGATCTGTGGATAAAAGCACAGGAGAAATGGCAGTTGTTGCACACACCCTAAATACACAGACAAAACAACCCACAATCCATTATCCTTGCCCAAAACTGCTCAGTGAAGCCTTTGACTCTTGGGCCTTTGGACTCTTTCCCCCATTCTGAATGATGTAAAATTGGATGAAACTCAAAGCATGTTCTATTCAACAAAAATCTACGGAATGCTTGAAAATGTAATTATAATTGAAGTGATCAATATCAGTGAGATCCAAAAGCATATTCTAAACAACTCTAAGGGTATATGCAATACTCCCAGACGGTGAGAAGGTTTGACATTTTACTTTGCCTCAGACCTAGACTGAGAAATGATTAATTATTCACTTAAGGATTCACTGCACTACATGGTTCAGCACTTTGCCAACAGCATCTTCTAAGACGTCTCTGCTCAGGCAAATTCCAAAAATGTTCTGCCTTTATAATAGACTGTAGGTAGATAACTCAAGATCAGCGTTGTGGGAAGTCTCACCATAAACATTGGGGCTGACGTGGATTCATACAGCGGACCAGCATTTCAGGAAGGTCAAATCATTCTCAGTTTAACAGATGAGTTCATCTTAACTTCAGGAACTGAAGTTAAGAGTGAGATGAAGTAATACATTGAGTGGATAAGAAAAGGAATTACACCTGAAATTCTAAGATCCTAATCAGGTCAGAGAAAAATGCCACAAAGTATTCAAACATACAGGCCATTTAAAGTGACAGATATGGCCATTAAAAGAAACCTGGCTCTTCCAACTGCACACAAACAATTTAAGCCACATTAAGTTGCATAAGATCGGAGAATATTTTGGTCAATTTTGGGAACCTCAACACATTACAAATTCAGACTGAAAAGTGCAACCTTTAAGGCTTTCTTCATCTAAAAATTATGGAGTGACCTGTGGAAGATAAGATTCTGGAGAGTTTTAAGAAGATGATTAATAATCATATAGTGTATTATCAACCAATGGAAAAACAGAAATGATACAGAAGAATTCAAAAAAATGAGTGACTGGAAGAGACACCATATATTATGTAAATAGAAACAGAAAATATAGATTCTCAGAGTTAGCAAAGTGGTGACAGATGGGATTTAATGAATAACAGGATGATGATGATGCTAAATTAATAATGGGAGAGTACAAACAGTGGAGGATAAAGTGGTTTGGACTTTTAGGGAAGGGACAAAATGATAAATTGAATTCAATGCAGTCATCAGAATGGTTTTAACATGCTCTGTTATACATATCATCAATCAGAGCTGCTGTGGAGCACTATTAACCGATATCTTTCTTGCTTAACTGAGAAAAAATAAGTTTGTGTTCAAATGCAAAAGCTGGATCTCACCTCACAAGAAACTCTTTTGCTCACACTCTCTACATCTTTCCATTTATTATTCTCAAGATAGTCTGGGGGTATTTGTAGATCTCCTGGATCGTGGCCAAGATCCTGCAACTTCCTCAGCCGCCACATCAACCATCTTCTCAACCTCTAAAGCATCATGATGTACAGCAAAATGAGGTTCCCTTTGGATTTTTAGAGGCACATCCTTCGTAGACTGGGCCTCCTGCACTGGCTGCTGCACTTTGCTGCAGCGCAGCCCAAAGTCCTCATCAAACCAATCTTGGTCATCTACCAGGTCATCGAGCATCTCATGACTCAATCCCAACTCTGCCAGGCATTTGGCCAATTCTTCCTGCCCACGTGTGCCAAACATCAGGCTGCCCTGTTGCAAAGTACACAAACTGTTGGTCAATCTAGAAACTGAAGGTCAGGAACAAAAATGATGAAATTAATTTCAAAACATGAACAATACATGGTTTTAATAAACTGTGAAATCAAAGCATGAAAACAGTAGACAAACAAACGAGAACCTTCTTTTTATATCTCAGAGTATGTCTGACAAGTTAGACACAGGCTGGAATTCATTTTATAGGTAAACACAAATATCGACAAATCAGAAATGCATGTGTCAGTTTAGTCAGGATGTTGCTGTGTCAAATCAAAGTGACCCAAGCTCCTCTTTCTGTGATTTCCTACACTGAATGCTCAGAAAGAAATGGACGGTATGAGCACTTGTCAAACACTTTCATGAAAAATGCTACTAGTCCAATGAATGTTAATATGTGCAAACCATAAACACTTCTGTTCTTCTAATCAGATGGTCATTCAGTCTCTAGACTTTGCTTCAGAACACAACACTGGAAAAACAGTGTGTGCACTAAAAAAGTCAGAGATTGAAAAGCATGATTCAAAACTTAGTTCAAAAGATCCTCTTTAAAAACACTGCCTTCCTTTAACCGAAGGACAGAAAAGTGCAGGAGGAAAAGGGTTTGAATTTCAATAGCAATCTTTCAGTTCTAAACTCAGTAATTACACAGTGGAAATGGTCACTAAATCCTTGAGAAATAATCAGGCGTACTTACACATATTTTGAGAATTGATGGGCAAGGTAGAAAACACCGAGACACCAGAAATTTTAAGAATATTCCCCACAGCTCGATTTTATCACCCACAAATATATTTAACAATTTATCAAGATATTCCTCACAACAGTCTTTTGGTAAAGGGTCCTTGGTAAAGGGGAACACTCAGGATAATTTCTAAAAATGATGACCTGCAACATGTGCCTGAAAAAAGTGGAGTTGTATTTTGACATATTGTGTGGGAAATAATGATAATCCTATAAGTATGTTAAAACATGGGACTTACAGGTCGAGGACAAAGATCTGAAGATAATACTTCCTCCTTATCATCATCACTGTCATCTCTTTCAAATGTGTCCAATGGGATATCAGTCTTGTGTTCCTCCTCTAGATCCTTGGAAGGTGACCTGGGCCAGGATTCAACATCCAATTTGAACTGTAATCATTGATTAGTAAGCCAAACCTTCTCAGCTACAGACTTTGTGATTTCTTGCAATTGTTCAATAGTGGTCTTGACAAAGGAAGATAGTATTATATCAACCAAAGAATTGGCCTTTGAATCACTGCTCTTCAGATCATCTCCTTTAAAGTCTTCACTATACTCACGATTGTCCTTGGGTTCCTCTACTTTAATATCCATGTGCTCCTCATGAATTTCCTCAGATTGAGGCTCGAGGAATGGTACTTTAAATTGAGCCTTGAGTTGGTCCTTTTCCCTGTTCAGTAAATCCAACAGAGGAGTTGAAGAGTTCTTGTGGATATTTCGTGAAAAGTCCTCCCTTTGTGTCCTGGAAGAACACACAGACACATCAGCGTTAATATTGGTGCCTGTCTCCAGTGCTGCCTTGGATGCCTTCTCTCTGAACACATCAGTCTGTTAATGCTTTCTTCATTCTTGTCTTTATTCAAGTTTGCCAAACGGTCCTCCTTACCAGACTTGGGCAAGCTCTCTTAAGTTTTGTTTGAGAAAGTCTATAGCCTTAAAACTTGTCCTGAAACTTTTAGACTAAAATGCAATGTTGAATTATAGAACACATTTGCTGTCCACCAGAAAATAGAGAGGCAGGAGGGTAAGGCAATTAAGAACATTTTCCTAAGCATCAGTGAATCTGCATGAAGAGGACACCAAGTGATAACATTCACAGCTGTCCCTTTGTGAAATTAATAACTTGGGATCAATTAACTTCTCTCCCGAATTATTGTCCTTCACTGTTATCTGTCTCATTCAGAACATGCAGTGCTTTTGTTAACTTTTTGTCTAAAGAAAGCATATTTTTGACAGTACAGCGTATGTAAACGTTCGTATAACGGTAGCCTGTTTGTGATAGTACAACAGAGTAACCAGCCAGGGCTCTTGAAGGAAGAGCGATATCCTACTCTCCTGGGTTTTTAGAATCCAGTCAGCCTGGCTTATAGTTGTCAGTGTTATGTTGTAACAGTGATGCTATTAGTAAATTAAGGGGATGACTAAAATTAAACTAAACTGTCTGGAAGAGGTTTTTGTTTTATTCCAGACTTCCAAAAGTACGATCTCCAGGAAGAACCGAGAGGGTTACAGGTTGAGTTCACAAGGGATTCCCTGGGCAATCTCAAATCTGTACTTTACCAATTTGGCACTGCAAGCAGGGTTCCAACAAGGGATACGTTTGAATGAAACTGGAAAAGAGGAGCTTCACCTAAGGGTCGGACTCGAGACCAATGGGTCCACGAGGTAAGATTATACCTCGATTGGTCTCGGTCTGCACCTTTGTGTGCTGCTTCCCCCATTTCATTCTCACGGTACCCGGACGGAACCCTAAATGAGATCGTTTAAATAGGTACTAAAAACAGAATCTTGTGGGGTTAGAGGCCCCTGCGTTTTGTGGGATTGGAGACCCTGTAGATCAGTAATTCTGTGAAGATTTAAAATAAATAGGATAAATATGGATGCACATTAAAAGTGAACAAGGGATTTGGGGAAAAAAGGGAAGTAAACAGAAAGAAGCCATATCAGCATGGAAAAAGGTAGATAGGGAAAAATGGGAAAAAGCCATGCAATCATCATGGAGACAAAACTGTATTAAAAGGGGAATTAGTCCATTAACTGAGGAAGGATCTGAACGAGATTGGACAGAACTAAAATGCAAATGTGAAGCACATGATTTAGAAGCAGAACTGGAATTGGCTAGGGAGAAAATAAAACAAAGTAAAGATTCAGAACCCTTGCTGAAATGTCAGGGGCCCCAAAGAAAAGGGAAACCGGTGAATAAACAACAGACTGCAACTGTAGCCGCGCAGGACCAGACTGACAACAAAGACAGTTCCTTATACTCCACCTCTCCCAAAGACCAATTACAAAAGAATCCTGATCCATCTGTGGATGAGGAATGGGACACTGATTCTGAGGAGGAAATATTTTACGCCTCCCATCCTGTCAGCCGACTTCCTCCGGGTCCCCCCTCAAAACTCACCCACAGTACGGCCAAGGCGAACACACTGCATAAAACAAAACATCGCCTGAACTCCCCACCCCACTCTGAGGATCAACGTGCCAAGGGCCATACACGTCCCCCAATGAATCATTTGTCCCTGTGTGTTAGGAGTGCTACAACTGCACTGATAAGTGAACTTAAGGCCATTGATTTTGATCAAATCTAACTGCTGCTTTTAAAAGCAGCTTGTACTCTTTAACCAGATGGTGAAAGGAAATTATGCCCTGCTGAAAGAACCGAAACCTTGCTAGTTTTTCAAAAAAGAAGTATTTCTGTTCGACTTTAAAACAACCAGAAGTGCAAGTTGAATTCAAACTAATACAATTTAAAATTCCGATGAGAAGGATTAGGCCAACGTACAGGCTGGCAATTCCAACCCTGCCTCCTAATTAGTAATTACAGACAGTCTGTGGGATTCTACTGGTACCGTGGATTCACAACATCCCAATGGATCTTGGGGTCCTCCTCTGTATCCTCCCCAACAGTCCACGATGCCCTTTACTCCCTATACATCCTCTCACTAGTCTTCACTTCCTCCCCAAGCCCCTCGAGTTTCCCAACAATCACACATTTGTTTCAACCGTAATCAACCTGGACATTGGTCCAAGAACTGCCCTTCCCAAAGCAGCCTCCGGTTGATCGCTGGAGTGGAAGCAGCTGGCAACTTCTTGGTCACCCTCCCCAGGGACCTCAGCACGTTTGCCCTTTTATTGCACAAAACCCTTTTCTATCCTTAACACCTGTGCTACAGCGGTTCTTACCCAGCAACATGACTCCTCTTGGTGCCCTGTTGCCTATTACTCCACTAAGACTGACCCTGTTTGCTTATGGTATGCCTTCCTGCACCCAGATTCTCCCCACTGTCCATCCTATGGTATTGGCTGTCTCTAATATAACTTTACATCAAAATGTAGAAGTCTGTACCTCGCATTCCGTGGTATCCTTGCTTACTTCTAAAGATACTCAACACCTAACTGCGGCTCATCTAAGTTGCTATGAGATTTCATTACTTCAGAATCCATTTCTCCCCTTTAAATACTGCTGTAACATTAACCACGCTACATTCGATGGTTCTTCAATATCTCCAGAGGGCAAACACATGTCAGGATATGCAATTGTCACTTTGTCCCATACAACAGAAGCTTATTCCGTCGATCCACCCTGCTCCGCCCAGCAAGCTGAACTCCTTGTTCTCACTTATGCCTGCATACTTGCTGAAGGAAAGTCAGCTCATATCTATACTGATTCCCTTTGGATGTGCCCATGATGCACTCTGGCAGCAGCACAGCTTCCTTACCTCATCAGGAACCTCGATCCTCAATGCTGCCTATGTTGCTAATCTCCTCAGTACTAGTCAACTTCCCTTTCAATTGGCAATTATCAAATGTTCGGCTCACTCCTCTGATGCTGCCAATGTCACTAAAAGCAACAATGCCGCTGACACAGCTGCTGAGAAACCAGTTTTTGAGCAAAGACATGGTTACTCAACTGACGAATCAGAAACCAAAGGGAGACTCTCCTATTTCCTCTTCTGACACCGAGAAAAATGCCTGACCAAGAAAAAATTCAGATCCATCAGGGGGACGCCTCTGATTAGGGATAACAACAATGGATGAACCACGGTTGTTATGTAAATAGCTACAATAAGCTTTGGGTTACGCTGGTAGAATAGACATGTCTGCCCGATTCACTTCTGCCTATTCTAGTTGATTGTGTTCATACACATACACATGTGGAGAAGGAGGGAATGGTGGACAGAATTCTCCAAACTTGGTGGAATCCCCAGCTGCAAGAAAAAGCAAAACAAGCAGCTTCAAATTGCCAAATTTGTCAAAACATTAATCTCGGGAAAGGAGTGAAGTGTCCCTTGCCAAGTGCACCTTCTGACACTATCCAGTGAGATTTTAGACAGTCCCCTAGATGCCATTGTTATAAGTATTGCTGAGTGGTAATTAATGTATTTAATAAAGGGTTGGAGTTTATCCCTGTACTGACTGACAGCAACAACAACTTGTAAAATTCTGTTAAGGGAAATCATACCCAGATTTGGAATACCATTAACGGTGTTTTCCGATAACGGCTCCCACTTCTGTGCGGAGCTAACCAAGCCACTATGTAAGAGTTTGAATATGAATCAGAAATTCCATTGTGCCAACCATCCCCAAGCAGCGAGAATTGTAGAAAGAGCCAAATGTAATTTAAAAGGTCAGCTAAGCAAGTTGGTGGAAGAAATTGGCCTTCATTGGCTGCAAGTACTCCCAAACGCACTTTTTAATATGAGAAAACCATGACATAGAAAAAGACGGGATTCTCGGCGGCTGAACTGATATATGGAAAGCCCCTGAGGACTCCCTGGTCTGCACCATTAACTCCCCAACACCCTGTTGATGGGCATGTCATGGCAGAAGAAATGCACATGTACCTGATTAAGCTGACCAAAGCATTGCAGTCGTATCATCAACAGGTTAAAGCAGCCTATCGAGTACCAGGGAAGGAAGAAGAAAGAGTTCCAACATTTAAAAACGTCAACCCTGGTGACTACGTACGATTGAGAGACTTTAATCATCAAAAATTGGGCCCTTGCTGGAAAGTCGTAATCAAGCTCTTCTGACAACTGAAACTGCAGTAAAAGTAGAAGGATGTTCAACATGGGTCGACAAAGGACATTGCAAGCGTGTATCCCCCTCACAATCCTGTGTTAGTACTGATACAGGTATCCGACGAAAACCGAACCCAAGTACATACGTCCAGATGTAACCGACCCATCTGTGATATCTCAGACTGGCTAAACCCCAATGTAACTGTATAAATGAAACCTGTACTAATACCATTGGAAGTTATGAATGCAGCTGCCCAGCTGAAGCTCAGTTCAACTGCTCACATTTCGTATCCAAACATCACTTTCGACCATATTGTCATCCTCGCAACACTTCCATGCCAGCCATCATGGGATGGCACAATTCCATAACCTCAGCCACTCCATCAACCGAAAACTGTTACTTTGAAATGTTTGTCTGTTCCCGTCTCAAAATGAACCGTACAGATTGCAGTATTGAGCACATAGTACCGAAATCACCAAACCCTCAGCCACCTATTCCCATGAGACAGACAACCTATGCCTTCTCGATGGCATCTTCTCCTATCTGACCTACACCACTGACAGAAATACCTTGACACAGGTTCCTCAATTATCCGATAATCAGATTATCCAAAGCTGATCTTAAGGTCCCGATAGAAACATTACATCAAAGAGCGGTTTCAACCCTGATCACGTCTTCTGTTTACAGGTACAATGATTAAAAGCAAACCCGGCTCACTGAAATGCTGCCGAGGACAGTCCTGAACAGTCCAGGCACCATCTTCAAATGACTGACCTCCTGCCCTCTCTCTCCCCCCGCAACACTCTCCCTGGAGTTCTGCACAGGGGTGAACCCCAAACCCTCCATCCCCAGATTATCGCTCCAACATTGCCCTGTACAGGGCAGAGGCGGAACCTGTCAAAAGGTTGTGCGCTATTTGGAGACTTATCCCACAAAGGCAGCAGCAGTCTTCCTGTTGGTGCACAATCCAGCTGCTCCACAGTGGGGGGGGGTGGGTGGGGCGTGCTCAGGGGTTCGGACGGTAGGTAGGGATCGACGGAAGTGCAGGGTTCGGGGAGTGGGATTGGGGCCGGGCGCGGACAAGGTTGGGGGTGGCAATGGGGCTGCTGGGTGGGATCGGACGGGGTTGAAGTTGGGTGGAAGTCGGGGCTGGGGTTGGGCAGGCAGGTTCCCACGTACAATGTGCTTTTGCTGAGTCTCCTGAATGGGGAACAGACTTCACAGAAAACTCCGCACTCCAGAGGAAATCACTTTACCGAATAATCAATTATCCGAATGAAATAGCGCCTGCCCATCTCGTTCAGATAACTGAGGTTCCTCTGTTCCTATATTCAGTAGCTACTGTAATTAAGACGACAAGCTGGAAAGACGAACAAAGACCAAAAATACTATGTACTCCCAATCTTCCATCTGTTACCAATGGTTTCTTTATTCAAGCTAAACCCTCGATCCATGTGTTATTTGCTCACTCTTCCATCATTCTGATGTCCAGTGTATAAATGGGACTCACACACTTGTGCAACCCCTCACTTATGATGGCAAAACCCATTCGGTAGAAGTAGCACATCGCTGGGTGAAGTGCACTGACAAACGTCAAGGATTCAACGTTAACGCTGTTTCGCTGTTAGAATGGTGCGTTGAAAGAACTTCCGGTACCCACGACATGGGGAAAGTGAAGCCAGCACTGTGTAAAAAGGTTATCAAAGACACTGGTCATACTCCTGCTCTTCATCCACTAATACACGTGGACAACCAAACGTTTGATAGCACCCGCTGTTTACAAGATTCAGCTCTCGCCCTGAGTGGACTCATCATTCACTCACAGAAGTGCGCCTTTGGAACTCCTTTTAGCCTTCATTGGTGATGTGTAAACAAAGGCTACCCATATTTACCCAATGACAGGTACGAATGTTGTGCCCCCGTAAAAAATTTACCACTTTTTAACCCTCCACCATGAAGTACCTGAGGTAGATGATGAATAGAAAGCCTCCCAACATGTGAAGCAGTATGGAACAAAAAGGAGAGGAAAAACAAATGGGACTTAGACAACTTCTTCCATCAACAAACCTGGTGACCCAAGTTGCTGGAAGGACTTATTCCTGGCTGGGATGTTGAGATGGCCCGAGATCAGATAAGTGACCTTGCATACGACATCGAAAAACTTGCCAACTCAACTGCCCACGCTTTGAAACTGGTGAACAAAGAGTTACAGGAGACCCGGATGGTAACACTTCAGAATTGGCTCGTGCTAGATTTCCTCCTTGCTAAAGGAGGCGCTTGTTCTGTTATTGGCCCGCAATGTTGCGCCGACATCAATGATTGCTCTGAAGACATTTTGGACAACTTAGATGTTATCAACAAAACGGGTCAAGATGCAGGGAAGACACCTGCCGCACCATCGTCTGATCCATATGGATGGAGTATTACTTGCGAGCTTTGGTCGCTGTGTGGAACGTACTGATAGTCCCCAGTCTCATCCTAGGAATATACAGTGTCGTCCACTTATGCATGGAATGGACCGTACATTGCTTTTCGCCTAAGCCAAAGAGGAATCTTGTTAATCGACCCTTGTCTATCCCTGTAGCTCCACGTCCGAATGTCTATGCTGAAATCCAGTACCTTTCTGACTCTGATCCTCTGGACAATGACTCGCAAGAGGAAGCACTCAAATTATTGAGAATACAAATCGACTGAATGGATTAATTATACTTGTATAAGCTGTGTAGTTGCCATGAAATGACAAAAGGAGGGAATGAGAAAGTTTATAGCCTTAAAACTTGTCCTTAAACATTTTGACTAAATGTAATGTTGAATTATAGAACACATTTGTTGCACAGTAGAAAATAAACAGGACAGCCAGGGAGGCGCCAGGCCACAAAAGGGGGAACCCAGGATGTGCAGAAGATAAAAACATCTGTTCTCACCAAGTGGTAACAGGATGCACCAAGGCAATTAAGAACAGTTGCCTTAACAGCAATGAATCTGTGTAAACAGGACACAGAGTGATAACATTCACGGGTGTTCACTTGTGAAATTAATGACAGTGTTTGATTGTGATCTTCGACTTGGTATCATCCTGCAAGCATGTCAAAAGCCTTGTAATTAATGGTCAGGTCATATCAATTATACTGGATTCTTATTACCCTTGCAAGACAGGCAAACAGAAAGGGAAAAACATTATTCTGTTATAGTCCCTAACCTGGGCGTTCAAAAAGACACTAGAGAGAGAATGAGTGAAGAACATTTTAATGCTGAGATTGCCAAAGCCAATAAAAAATTAACTCTTTTTGGTTTGGTTCAAATGCACGCTTACTTGCTGTGGTTTCAATACAGAGAATAGGTGCAGGAATAGGCTATTCGGCCCTTCGAGCTAGCACCACGATTTATTACGGCCATGGCTGATTATCCACAATCAGTAACCTGTTCCGGTTTTATCCCCATAACCCTTGTTTTAAATTTAATTGCATTTTGGGGCTTTATGATTATTTTGAGTAACCATCGCTGATTATGAAATGCAAACTTTGTAAAAGGTAATATTGATGAAGCTTTAACTTACTTGCTCTTCTTACAGACCAGCACTGCCCCACTGTCAATTCTAACGAGTTGGATCTTATGTCCCATTTGAATTTGAATCACAACTCTGAAAAGAAAAAATGTCTAATTCAAAACAAATGAATCATTTAAAATACAACCTTACAGTAACAATTCAGCCTCAGGTTCAGAATTATTCTTTTCTTAAGATAAAAAGCAAGAGTCTGCTCCTCGCTTAAAAATTATTCTCACCCTAACATTGAAGAGATTCTGACACAAACTATGAGGAAGCCATTTTTTACGGTCAAAGTTTGCCCTCCTCGCTAAGAAGCCATTTTGTAAAACATGATACCTGACATGCGAGCAATGCAAGGTTACCTTACAACTTCTCCCGCTTAGACTGGTGCCTCCTTATAGCAGGGACTTGTCTCACCAACAGGCACCTGACTCGGCTGAATCTGTTTTTCCCACCTGATGAATGGCTCCAGGCCTGTAGGAGTGATCAATTAGGCACACACAAATCTGTCAATTAACTTTTCTTCCTTACGAATTATTGCCTGTCCAATGTTGTCTGTCTAATTAAGTGCTTAAATCTAATTAAATGCAGTGTTTTTGTAAAAGTTTGTATAAAGGAACCCTGTTGGTGACAGTAACCTGCGAGGGCTCTTCAAGGCAGAGCTGGTCGCTACTCTCCTAAGGTTTTAGAACCTTAGCTAGCCTGGCTAATAGGTACCAGTGTTATGTTGTAACAGTGATGCTATTGGTAAATAAAGGGGAAGACTAAAATTAAACTAAACTGTCTGGAAGAGGTTTTTATTCCAGACTCTAAAGAGTACGATTGCCGGGACAAACGAAGAGAGGCTTACAGGTCTGAGCCCACAAGGGATTCCCTGGACCATCTCAAATCTGTACTTTAACATCAGTGCCTGCTAATTTTCATATAACATCTTGTTGCCTCAAATCTGTGCTCATCTTTCCCAAATTCTACGCGAATCCTTCCAATCAAGTTTGCGATTTGCCACATTTTTGAAATGACTCTTATCCAAGTCACATCCAACATGATGACAGAAGTAAATTGTTTTTTTTCTCCGTTTCAATCTACACACATCTCCGTCTACCACACAATTCTCCTAAAATACCTCTCGACTGGTATCCAGCTGGAGCTCAGGGGCTGTTCTCATTTAGTCCTAATTCTACGGATGTGTTTGTAGACCAAAGAAGCCAATGAATTTAACCTTTATTCCCTCCTCCTCCTCCCCTCCTCACCTATCACAGTTATTATACAGCTCCTTCAAAAAAAAAACCTTCCATCTAAAAGAACAAAGGCAGATATATGGGAACACTACTACCTGCAAATTCCCCTCGTGGGAAATAGAACCCACTCACTTCAATCATTTCAGTCCGAGACAAGATCTAAAGCAGCAGTATCATTTATTATACTCTTGCAAGAGTGGTGCCTATGAGGTAGGCACATCGAGTTTAACGAGTACACAACTTATATACAATTCATTTCTCTTTCCCTCCTCCCATTGTTCCTCCCCTGTTTACATCTCCCACTACTCTAAACCCAGCTGTTTACCTCTTGCCTCATCCGGCCTTGGGCATAACAAATTACAAGTTTTGCTTGGCCATTGCATCACATCCTGCTGTGGTCCACCGTTATATATCCTCCTCCAATACCATCTGCTTCTTTGCTTGCTAAAGCAACATTTCCTTCCATACTTTGCCCATACTGAGCCTGTTGACCTCTTGTTTGTGTGTTTTTTTTGTTTTTACAGAAGCAGGAAACATGCTTGTAACTGTGTGTACAAGCATATCCAGCTTAACCTACACCCACTCCCCTCACAGCACCTTATCTATTTGTCTGTAACATCTACCATTGTTTGCAGGCATATTTCATTCTTGTATGCACATTTTAGCTAATGCAAAAGCAATTATATATTTCCTTTACATAGTTTTCATTCTTGTTAACTCAGCTCTTGGCTGAACAATTATACACTAGTGTGAGTTCATTTACCTTACATAAACAATTATGATTGCCAAAGTAACACTGCTTTACCTATATCCCACACCCTTCAAGCCACTCATCATCCTGACTTAGAAATATACTGACACTCCTTAACTATCACTGGTTCAAAATCCAGGAACTCTACCCAAGGGCACTGAGGGTCAACCTACAGCACACACTACAGTGGTTCAAGAAGGCAGCCCACTACCACCTATTCAAAGGTAACTAGGTATGAACAATAATGCTGGCCCAGCAGCGACACCCACATCCCCTACAGTTTTGTTTTCCGTAATCACAGATGAGCAGGGATTTCCTGCAACTGTCGATTAAAGTAATTGCTTTGAGTCCAGTCTCCATTGCAATAGCAGGTGAAGCCAGTCTGGACAATCTTGGTGTCAGATGTGACTCTGAGAGGAGCTCCGAGCCTCACAGGGCTGTTCTCCCTGAGACTGAGCCGTTCCATTTTGAATTGCCCGCGATCCAAAGACTCGTGCACCGTTGCCGGTCATGCCGCGCCTGCGCAACGATACATTGTCCAGCTGCGGCGCGCCTGCGCACGACCACAGGCCGGTAATCCCACGCCTGCGCGATGATACCGCGTCCGGCTATACCGCGCCTGCGCATCCACAACACGCCGGTAATCCCACGTCTGCGCGATGACACCGCCGTCCGGCCCTACCGCGCCTACGCAACGACAACAGGCCGATCATCCCACGCCTGCGCAATGACACCGCCGCCGGTTGTACCGAGCGGCAAACCAACAGCTTTCCCTCAAACGGCGCGGTCAACACCGGAACCGGCATCGGCGGGTTCACCACCCAAACCCCCCAACCGCACAAAAAAAACGCGAGGGTATGGAAAACCCTCCCCTACTGAGGTAAAAGGGGGAATTCGTGCAAGGCAACGGAATTGGTCGCACTCCAATTATTATAAATTTTAAATGTAAGTACAACTTGAAGACGCGGTTTCACTTCAGTCTGTTGAACTTTCTTTTACCGAATAAGCGGTGCAGTAGTAAAGTCAGAAAAGGGTGGGTTACTCTTCAGATGGTCGGTATGGATTTATTGGGCCGAAGGGCCTGTTTCCACTCTGTCGGGAATCTAACCTAAAGTACCAAGCGACGGCCTCATTGCCGCCATGTTGAGGGGCAAGACCAGGAGGGGCGGGGCTCTGACCACGTGAGTAAAGACACGTGTTGGGCGACATGACGTCAGTGGCCCCGCCTCCAGCAGCGCTGATGAATCAATGAACTCTTCCCTGGGAAGTCGTGACCATAATATGATTAAATTCTACTTTCAGTTTGAGGAGTGAAAAGTGACTCGTATCTGTGCAAGCGGGCATCAGAGCCGCCCCGCATTTGCCACGGGACTATGCCTACATCAGGAAATGATAAGAATTCATTTTTATGTTTTAAACAGCAGTCGCAGCTTTAAACCCACAAAAACTCAGCAGCTGCTGGTCTGCCCACGTGACTGGGAGATAGGAGACAGAGGACAGATAGAATCCACACTAGACCAACATTACCCATGACTCATGGGGCAAAACTCCAGAATTAATTAAATATGGAAACCCATCTCCTAATCACATCAAGAGACTGACTGAAACACACACATACCCATCGATACGGAGCCATTCTGACACAAAGGACAGGCATCCACCAGACAGGTACGGACAGACCAATACACACCAACACCCCAAGGGAACAAAGGGGGGTGCTAGCCCCTGCCCTCACAGAGAGAGACAAGCAGATCATACCCGGACCCATTTTACATAAACCAATTAGCACCCTATTGTGCGTGCCCTGCAACTCTCCTGGGATGGCAGGAAACAGCCTATTCGCACCTACTCCAGTGATGATGGGGAGCTATCATCCCATTCATCCTCAAATCCCACACATCCTGACAACTAAAAGTATATAATATGAAGCTGCGCGCGGGAACAGCAGAGCAGCTGAGATTCGAACCTCGGTTGGTCTCCGCCGGCGTTACTGCAGTAATAAACGTTACCGATTGTTGAACCGGACTCTGGGCTCGGACTGATATCATTTCATCCGCGCTAACATCTGCAACCTAGTTAAGACAGTTATGAGGGTCTGAGAGTTAGGCTAGCTAAGGTGAAGGGGCAATAAACCGAAGAGGAATCCATTAGCAGCAATCATGGAAGAGAAATTGTGAATTGGAAAATCGTATAAAAGCTAAACCTTGCAGTCACATTTGCCTGTATCTTGTACAATGGCCTGATGGCTCATATGTTAGTGAAGCCTGCTGTAGCATCTACAAGTAAGATATAGGTCAGGAAAAGTTGGGAGAAAGGAACTCAGCGAGTTTTGAGAAGATTTGTAGCTCAGGTTGAGGTTCTGGATGTAGGTTTGCTCACTGAGCTGGAAGATTTGTTTTCTGCCATACTAGGTGACATCATCAGTGAGCCTCCTGATGAAACACTGGTGGCATGGCCTGCTTTCTATTTATGTGTTAGGTTTCCTTGGGTTGGTGACATAATTTCCTGTTCTTTTTTCTCAGGGGGTGGTAAATGGGATCCAAGTCAATGTCTTTGTTGTTAGAGGTCCAGTTGGAATGCCATGCTTCTAAACATTCAAACTGGAACTCTATCAACAAAGACATTGACTTGGATCCCATTTACCACCCCCTGAGAAAAGAACAAGAAATGACATCACCAACCCAAGGAAACCCAAGCACAAAAATAGAAAGCGGACCATGACACCAGTACTTCATCTAGAGGCTCACTGATGATGTTACCTAGTATGGTTATGAAATGTCTGAAAATGAACCTTCCAGCTCAGCGAGCAAACCTACACACAGAAAGGAACTCAAGAAAATTACAATCAGTGGAGGGAGAAGTAACAAAAGGATTGGTGAGGGCAGAGTGATGGATATGATCTATATGGACTTTAGTAAGGCATACGACAAGGTTGCCCATGGGAGACTTGTAGCAAGTTTAGATCTCATGGAATACAGGGAGGACTAGACATTTGGATATAGAAGGGAGAAGATAGAGGGTGGTGGTGGAGAGTTGCTTTTCAGACTTAGAGGGCTGGGACCAGTGGAGTGCCACAAGGATCAGTGCTGGGTCAACAGCTTTTCATCATTTATCCAAATGATTTGGAAGTGAATGTGGAAGGTGTAGTTAATAAGTTTGAAGATGACACCAAAATTGGAGGTGTAGTGGACAGCAAAGAAGTTTACATCAGATTACAATGGGATCTTAATCAGATGGGCCAATGGGCTGAGAAATGGCAGATGGAGTTTAATTTAGATAAATGCGAGCTGCTGCATTTTGGAAAAGCAAGTCAGAGCATGACCTAAACACTTAATGGTAAGGTCCTCGAGAGTGTTCCTGAACAAATAGAGCTTGAAGTGCAGGTTCATAGCTCCTTGAAAGTAGAGTCACTGGCAGATAGGATAGTGAAGAAGGTGTTTGGTATGGTTTCCTTTATTGGTCAGAGAATTGAGTATAGGAGTTGGGAGGTCATGTTGCGGTTTTACAGGATATTAGTTAGGTCACTTTTGAAATATTGCATGCAACTCTAGTCGCCTTCCTATCGAAAGGATGTTGTGAAACTTGAAAGGGTTCATAAAAGGTTTACAAGGATGATGCCAAAATTGGAGGGAATTGGATGGAGTTGTCCTGCTCGCTTTTAAACAATCCCCAAACCTCAAACAAATCATTGTTCGTAGCAAGCTGCCCGGCTTTCAGGACAATTCCATACGACACTGTCACGGTAGACGCTGCAAGACGTATCAGAGTGTGGACATGGATACCATCATTACACGTGGGGACACCTCCCACCATGTACATGCAGGTACTCGTGTGACTCAGCCAACGTTGTCTATCTCATACGCTGCAGGCAAGGATGCCCTGAGGCATGGTACACTGGTGAAACCGAGCAGAGGCTATGGCATTGGATGAATGGGCACTGCACAACAATCAACAGATAGGAGAGTGCCCTTCCAGTTGGAGAACACTTCAGCGGTTCGGGGCATTCGACTTTGGACCTTCGGGAAACCATCCTCCAAGGCGGACTTTGGGCCAGGCAGCAGCGATAAGTGGCCAAGCAGAGGCTGATAGCTAAGTTCGGTACCCGTAGGGATGGCCTCAACCGGGACCATGGATTCATGTCTCACTGCAGGTGACCACCATTGCACTATATGCACACACACATATGCACGTTCTCTCACAGACACTCACAAGGCCCCCCACCCACCCACCCACACACACAAACCCACATGCACACATACACACATGCACACATACACATGTACATTTGTGAGGTGAATTTGTACTTGCAGAGTTACATCGTACTTTGCTCAAAACCTGCATGAATCCATGTAAGATTCTGTTAATTCATTTTTCATAATGTTTAGAATCAGTCTAAATATTATGGCACAGATAGCAGCACACAGGGAGCTAACACCTTCAATACATTATCTGAGCTGACACCAATTGTTAAATTCACTTGAGAATGTAACTTTTAAAAAAGGTTTTGCAATTTACAAATGAAAGAAGTGAAACTAACATGGTCATTCTAACAGACGAGAGACTTAACAAACAATCAAGGTATTTTTCAATGTATAACTTCAGTTACATCACACTGTAAACTTTTTCTATAAATTCTGTGTGTTACAATCATGTACTCTACAACCATCTGATGAAGGAGCAACACTCCGAAAGCTAGTGCTTCCAATTAAACCAGTTGGACTATAACCTGGTGTTGTGTGATTTTTAACTTTGTACGTCACAGTCCAACACTGGCATCTCCAAATTGTGTAAATATAAATTCAGCATTCTCCTGTATTTCCACAATGAAATGTGCTAAACACAGAGGAGCTCTGGGGCGGCTTTTGATGCAGCATAAGTGGGGGAAAAAGAGAAAAATTCACCTGATCTTTCTTCATCAGTATTGAGTGTTTCAAGAAATCGCAGAATGGTTATGGGGCAGAAGGAGGCTGTTCAGTCCATCCAGTATGCACATCTCTCTGTATGAGCATCATGACTCAGTGCCATTCCCCTCTGTTTTTTTCCTGTGCCCTTACACATTATTTCTATTTAAATGACCATCTGATGCTTCTTGTCTGCCTCATTGAACCCACCTCCGTCACATTTCCAGGCAGCGCATTCCAGACTCTGCTGTGTGAGAGAAGTTTTTTTTTGCAAGTCACGTTTCCTTCTTTTGCAAAAGACCTTATATCCCTTACCCCAGGTTCTCCATCCTTTTATAAGGGGTAACAGTTCCTCCCAATCTACTTTATCCTGCCCTCATGACTTTGAAACCTTCTATCAAATCTCCTCTCAGCCTTCTTCTTCTGAGGGGAGCAGTGGCAACCTCTCTGATCTATCTGACACTGATGTGGTGATGTTTGCCAATGGTTGCACAGTGTTCAGCCACCAGTTGCGACTCCTCAGGTACTGAAGCAGTCCATGTTCAAATGCAACAAGATCAGGACAATATCCAGTTTTTAGCTGATAAGTGGCAAGTAACACCACACTGAACCCCACCCAAACCACCTTCTCAAGGGCAACTAGGGATAGGCAACAAATACTGGCCAACCAGTAAACCCCCATGACCCATGGCTGAATATTAAAAGAAACTGGGGAACCATTCAGCCTGAAAAATGCCCGCGAGTCTTTTTTCACTACAACAATTTGTACCCATGGTGCTACTGTCTTGCTGATTCCATGAGATATCACTTTCCTGTCATATCTGTTGTGTTGCAACACATCAATTCTTTCAGAAATCCCTATACACCACATCCACAGCATTACTCTCATCATCTCTCTGTCTTTAATGAACCTTCTCTTCAAAAACCAATGCCAACTCTTTGGGATTAACCTACATTTTTCAATGAAGCTAGATTCATTCTATATTGAAGATTTGTTTCAAGAAGTTGCCCTTCACTGAAGTTAAACTGATCGGCCTGTAACTGCTGGGATTATCCTTACAACCTAAACAAAGGCACAGTGTTTGCAATTCTCCAGTTCTCTGTTACTTTCCCGAGTCTGAGGAAGACTGGGAGCAAGCATCCAGTTCCTCTGCAATTTCCACTCTCACTTCCTTCAATATTCTCCGATCATTTGGTTCCAGTGCCCTATCACCTTTAAGTAGCATGGTCTATCTAATGCCCCTCCTTATCAATTTTAAACCTTTCTAAGGACTGAGTTTCCTCTTCAGTCGCTACAGCCTGGGCAGCATTTCCTTCCTGAGGAAAGTCGGATCAAAAATATTCATTTAACATTTCAGTCATGTTCCCTGCCTCCATGTGTAAATCTTATTGGTTGTCTCTAATTGGCCCCACTCTTCCATTTTTTGCTGTTTATGTGTTCTATCAAAGACATGAGGATTCCCCTTTGTATGAGCTGCTAGTCTTCATTCTTAACCTCTCTTGGCTGCTCTTACTTTGTGTTTTCACCTCCCATCCGAACCTTCTGCTTTCAGCTTGGCTCTCATTTGTATTTCCTTCCTGGGGCCTGCCATAAACATGTGATTCTTCTGAAGGAGATCGCTGAGGAGATTGTGATGGTTTGGTGATCTTTCAGGAATCACTGCAGTCGGGGCGGGGGGAGGAGGTTGCTAAGGGGGGTAGATGGTTGCAGGATTCCAAAGGATTGGAAAATGGCTTAGATAACGCCCTTGTTTAAGAAATAAGGGAGGGAGGCAGAAGACAGGAAATTATAATCGGTTAACTTGACCTCAATCATTGGTCAGATTTGAGACTTAAAGTTCAGGATGAGATTGCAGGGTGCTTGGAAGAGCATGGTAAAATAGGGCTGAGTCAGCATGGCTTCATCAAGGGGAGGTCATGTCTGACAAACCTGTTAGTGTTCTTTGATGAGGTAAGAAGCAAGTTCGACAAAGGAGAGCCAGTGTACGTGATCTATTTGGATTTGCAGAAGGTCTTTGACAAGGTGCCGCACAGGGCACTGCGACACAAGATAAATCCCACGGTGTAAGGGGCAAGATACTGGCAAGGGTAGAGGATTGGCTGGTTGGAAAAAGGCAGAGAGTGGGGATAAAGGGGTCTTTTTCAGGAAGGCAGACTAGCAGAGTACCGCAGGAGTCAGTGTTGGGACCACAACTATTCATGCTATACATTAATGATCTGGATGAAGGAACTGAGGGCATTGTTAGTACATTTAGAGATGACACCCGTAATGTCTATGTCCTTTTGCATCCTAGGAGCACTGAATTTGTTTTCCCTACCTTCTCTTTTTAAGGGAATGTACCTCAACTGTCCCCCTACCCATCTGTGCTTTGAAGGTAACCCATTGCTCAGCTGCTGGTTTTCTTGCCAGTCTTCGGATCCAGTCTATTCAATCCTGCTCTGCTTTTGCCCTGTTGATCTCAGCTCTCTCTCAGTTAATTATTCTTACTCTGGGCTGTGCTTTGTTCTTTTTTTAAAAAATCATTTTCCTAAATGGGTGGCACGGTGGCACAGTGGTTAGCACTGCTGCCTTACAGCGCCAGAGACCCGGGTTCAATTCCCGCCTCCGGCAACCGACTGTGTGGAGTTTGCACATTCTCCCCGTGTCTGTGTGGGTTTCCTCTGGGTGCTTCGGTTTCCTCCCACAGTCCAAAAATGTTTAGGTTAGGTGAATTGGCCACGCTAAATTGCCTGTAGTGTTAGGTGCAGTGGTAAATGTAGGGGAATGGGTCTGGGTGGGTACGCTTCGGCGGGTCGGTGTGGAGTTGTTGGGCCGAAGGGCCTGTTTCCACACTGTAAGTAATTAATCTAAATATTACAATACAATGATCACTGTTCTGAAAATACTTCCCATGACACTTGATCTACTTGGTCTAACTCATTACCAAGATCCAGGCCGAGCACAAACTCTTGTCCTGCATGCCCTCAATACAATCTTGGAATGAAAATAGAAAATCAAACAGTACAGCACGGTACAGGCCCTTTGGCTCGTGCTGTTGTGTCGGCCTTTTATCCTACTCTAAGATCAGACTTGCCCCGTCTGTCCTTCATTGCTACTATCCCAGTCTATATTCAGATAATTTAAGTTTCCCCTTCTAATGACTTATTTGCATCTCTCTGTAAGTTCCTTGTAAGTTTGTTCCTTTCCATCCTTCCCACTGGTTGGTGACCTGTAGTCTGCTCTGAACAATCTGATTGCACCATTTTTGTTCCTTGTCTCAAGCCAAATCGATTCTGTCCTTGACCCCTCAGAGGCACCCTCTTCCTCCAGCTCTGCACTGATCTCCTTAACCAATCGTACCACTTCTCACAATTGTCCCCCTCTCCTATCTTTACTGAACACCTTGTATCCAGGAATACCCAGTCCCGCACTGTCTCTGTCAGAGCCATACATCAGATTTCCACTTCGCAATCTGTGTCTGTAACTCCCAAATCTTATTGACCCATTTCAGTCTGTTTCCCATCAATCAAGGTCCCTAACTGGCAAAGGTAGCCAAAGGCTTTGTCAGTGACTGTAGAGACCTGGTGAGGTTGGGAAAAATCAGAAGGATCAGTCACACCATTTGCATTATGTACAGGGCCAGTGATGCAACAACCAGTACCTGGGACACCAGGGGGAGCCTGTAATCTCTTATCGCTGTCCCTGGTTTGTGGGTCCTCTCTGATTGAGACCATTGTCAGATCCATTGTCAAGATCGCCACCTCCTGACCTGGAGAAGCAAGAACATGCAGTGCTCGTGGGAATAACCTGAATGTGATCAGAGGACAAGGTCAAAAATCACACGACACCAGGTTATAGTCCAACACGTTTATTAGAAAACAGACGCTTTCATCGCCTCGCCCCTTCTTCAGATTCTCAGAGGAGCAAGCAAGGTGAATTTAATCAACAGAGAAAACAAACTCTGCTGTTCATTTCCTTTGAGGTTAACTCCGTTCTCAATGACATGAACAAGAGACAAGGCAAGAGTAAAGAATATAAAGACACCACCAGTGACTTCCTGAAATGCAGTTTCCTGCTTTTTCAGTTTTTAGCATCGATTCAAAGCGGAAAGAGTCTTTCTTTCTCCTTCACGTCTTGAAACTCTTACTGAGATGATCAAACCCAGCAACAGTTCATGTGATGGGTTGAGGGGATTGTCTAATGATAGAGAGGGGGAATGGGTCAGGAATGGGATTTATCCTTGGACCTTCTGGGAAGCCAGGAGGAGATTGCAGATCTCATCCCTGGAATTTAGAAGGTTGGGAGGAGATTTCACTGAAACATTTCAAATTATCCAGGGCCCTGACAGGGGAGATTTTGGAAGGATGTGCCCCAACCTGGGGATTCTAAAGCAGAGTCACAGTCTGGGAATAAGGGATTGATATTTATCTCCGCGATGAGGAATGGGTGGCACAGTGGCTAGCACCATTGCTTTACAGCACGAGGGACCTGGGTTCGATTCCACTCTCAGGCGGCTATCGTTGTGGAGTTTGCATATTCTCCTTGTGTCTGTGTGGGTTTCCTCTGAGTGCCGCAGTTTGCTCTCAGTCCAAAGATCCACAGGTTAGGTGGATTAGCCATGGGAAGTGTAGGGTTACAAGAATAGGAGAGGGGGGTGTTTCTGGGTGAGATGCTGCTTGGACTTGATGGGCTGAATGGCCTTCTTCCACACAGTAGGGATTCAATGATTCTACGTTGCTGTGGGTCTGGAGTGATATGTTGGTTAGTTTGGGCAAGGACAACAATCTAAAGTACGTTAGTGGGCCCGATGGGGTTCTCCTCCAACAATGGTCATCATTAGACTCTGAATTCCAGAGTTTTCTTTTCAATTTAAATTCCACTCTGTGCCTTGCCAGGATTTGAACCCAGGTCCCTCAGAACATTACTGGGCTCTCTGGATTAAGAGTCTCGTGATGTTACCACGAGGCCATTGCCTCCCCACATGTGGATGATCTCCATCTTGAATTTATTCAAATGCCTAAGTATCGACAACTCTCTGGGGATGAGTATCCCAAAGATTCAAAACCCGCTGAGTGAAGAAATTCATAGAATCCCTACAATGTGGAAACAGGCCATTCAGCCCGTACCGCCTCTCCAAAGAGCATCCCACCCAAACTCACTCCCCTATAACCTTGCATTTCCCATGGCCATTCCACCCGACCTGCACATTTTTGAATAGTGGGAGGAAACCAGATCACCTGGAGGGAACCCAGGCAGACACAGGGACAATGTGCAAACGCCACACAGTCAGTTGCTCGAGGGTGGAATCAAATCCAGGTCCCTGTGCTGTGAAGCAGCAGTGCCAGCCACAGTGCCTCCCCATTTGATTCTGAGCAATACATGCTGACATAGCAAGTGATGCCCAATCCTGTAAATGAATGAAGAAACGATCAGTCAAATTTGGATAGGACTGTGATGGGTTACTCCCCACATGCCTGGAGGGTGCAGCTCCAAAAAGAGTCAAGAGCTTGATATCATCCAATACAAAGCAGCCTGTTTGATTGGCACCACATCGACAAACATCGACTCCCTCCACCACTGATGTTCAGTAACAGCCGTGTGCACCGTCTACAAGTTGGGCTGCAGAAATCCACCAAATCTCCTGAGACAGCACCTTCGAAACCCACAACCATTTCCATCTAGAAGGATAAGAGCAGCAGATACACAGAGCACCACCACTTACAGGTTCCCCTCCAATCCATATGCATCCTGATCTGAAAATATATTACTGTTCCTTCAGTGTTGCTGGGACAAAATCCTGGACTTCCCTTCCTCTGGGCATTATAGGTTTATCTACGGCACATGGACGGCAGCAGTTCAAGAAGGCAGCTCACCACCACCTTGCAAAGGGCAGGATTGTGGCTCAGTGGATAGTGCTGCTATGTCACAGCGTCAGGGACTTGGGTTCAATTCCACCCTGGCATAACTGTCTGTGTGAAGTTTGCACATTTTCCCCATGTCTGTGTGGGTTTCCTCCACACAGTCCACACATGTGTCGGTTAGATGGATCAGCCATGCTAAATTGCACAGAGTGTCGAGGGATGTGCAGGCTGGGTGGGTTAGCCAAGGGAAATGTAGCATTACAGGGATGGGGTCAGTCCAGATGGGATGCTCTTTGGTGGGTTGGTGTGAACTTGATGGGCTGAATGGCCTGCTTCCACCCTGTATAATGATTCCATGATTCTCAAGGGAAACTCAGAGTGTGTAATAAATGCTGGCCAAGATAGCAACACCCTTGTGCTCGGAGTGAGTTTTAAACAAAAAGACCATCTGCACTGCTTACTATTCCATCAGTCTTTGTGTCAATGTGCAACTATGATTCTCATTAATACATACAGTAATTAGTTAAGGCCTCACCACAGAATCCTTGTGGAACACCACTCATCACTTTCTTTCTCTGTTGTCTGTCACTAAACCAGCCTCCGAACCAAGTCAAACACTCATCTTCAATCCCGTGGGTTTTAACTTTGGTCAGCAGACTGTTTTGTGAAAATTATCATCAATTCTGAAAGTTGATGAGTCTATATGCATCAACTATTTTAGTTCATGCATTTGGTTTGTTAGTTAGCATCAACCCATCACAAATCTATGTGGGCTATTTCCAGTTCTCTACATGTTCATTCTCTTGACTGTTAATTATAGATTGCAATGAAACCTTCAAAAGAGATGTTAGATTGACCAGGATATAATTTCCTTGGTTCCCGCTCTCATCTTTCCTGAACTCATGGAGTTACAGCAAGATATTTTCCAAACTAAAGAAATGGTTGCTGCTTTGGAACCTGATGGGAAAAGCTTCTGACACTTCTTCCCCACCCCCCTCCTTTAAACCCCTGAGGTCCTGAAGATCTGTCAGCCTTTCGAGCTGGTCACTCTCCAATGCTGTTTTCTGGCACGTATCAAGTTTTGTGAATTCCAGTCTTCCATTCATTATTAACCTCCCTGGAATGGAAGCTGCATTATCCCGTTCCTTGACTGTGAAGACTGAAACAACTAATTATTGTACATATCGGCCAGTCCCTTAGTTTCATTCGTGGAATTCCCAGTTTGTTTTAAAGGGTTCAGATTACACTGGAGCCGCCTCTTTGTGTTATTCTTGTGACCCCTTGCAGATCTCTCTCTCAATCACTTTTTTGTAACTCTTGGTTCCTTTTTGTTTTCCTTTGCAGTTCTTCATATCTTCCTTCGGTTTCCTGAATTCTCACTGATATTCCCACATTCGAGTGTTCTCGTCTTTAGTTTTTTTTGTGTTCTTCCACTTATTTTGTCAGTGACGATGTGCTAACAAGTGGGGACCTGTTCCATACTGAGCTGAATTCATCTTTAACCATCTCCCCATCTCATTGAGAGTCTGATCTGACAATTTTGGCTGACATCAATCTCTGTTGCATTCTGTTTTCTGGGAGGTGGGTGTCACTGGCATAGATCAGCATTTGTTACCCAAGACTAATTGTCCTTGAACTGCTGGCCTTGCTGTGGCCTTGCTGTGGAGTCACATGAAGTCCAGACTGGGTAAGGCTGAGGCTGGACAGCAATCAGGGATCATTATCGTGGTCACCATTAATGAGGCTTGCTTTGTGATTTGAATTCAAATGCCAGCACTTGTCACTGGGGGACATAGTACAGTTGGATATATTGTGGCAGGACCCCTGTTTTGTATCTCACCTGAAAGACAACAGCTCCCTCAGTTTTGCAGTGTCAGCCTTGACTGTGTGCTCAACATAGGAATTAGGAGAGGGAGGAGGCAATTCAGCCCTTCGAGCCCGCTCTGCCATTTAACATGACTGTGGCTGATCTTATCCTGGTCTCAACTCCACTCTCCTGCCTGCTCCCCATCGCTCTTTATCTCACTTTCCATCAGAAACACATCGTTCTTGAACCTGTGGATTGATTCTGCCTCCACTGCACTCTGGGGCATTGAGTTTCACAGGTTCACAACCCTCTGGGAGATGTAGTTTCTCCTCAGCTCAGTTTTGAACCGACCTCCTCTCACTCTATATCGATGACCTCTTGTTCCAGACTGTCCCGCAAGGGGGAGCATCTATTCAACATCCACCTTCTCAATCCCCTTTCCCATTTTCTATCCCTCAATCAGACCCCTCCTTCATTCTTTTAAACTCCAGCGAGTACAAGCCCAAGCTATTTAACTGCTCCATAGTAGGACAGCCCTTTCATCCCTGGGATCAGTCTGGGGAACATCCTCTGAACAGCCTCCAGTGCCACCACATCCTTCCTCAAATAAGGAGAGACAATGCCCAGGTGTGGTCGCACCAATGCCTTACCAATGCTCAGGTTTATAATATATGATCAATGCTTGATCAGTTGGGCCAATGGACGAGGAGTGAGAGATGGAGTTTATTTAGATAAATGACAGGCTTTGCATTTTGGGACGGCAAATTAGCCTTCTTCTCTCCAATGAAAACAGCCTCAGTTCCCTCAGCCCTTCCTTGTAAGACCTTCCTTCCATACCAAGCAACATCCTAGTAAATCTCCTCTGAACCCTTTCCAAAGCTTCCACATCCTTCCTATAATGCGGTGAGCAGAACTGTACACAATACTTCAGGTGTGGCCGTACCAATGTATTGTACAGCTGAAGCATGATCTTGTGGCTCCGAAATTCAATCCCCCTCCCAATAAAAACCAACACACCATATGCCTTCAACCTGGCTGGCAACCTCCAGGGATTTATGCACCTGGACACCGAGATCTCTCTGTTTATATATACTGCCGAGAATTTTACCATTAGCCCAGTACTCTGCATTCCTGTTATTTCTTCCAAAGTGAACTACCTCACACTTTTCTGCATTAAACTCATTTGCCACTTCTCAGCCCAGCACTGCATTTTATCTATGTCCCTCTGCAACCCATAACATCCTTCGGCACTATCTACAACTCTGCCTACTTTAGTGTCATCCGCAAATTTACTAACCCATCCTTCTATGTTCATGTCCACATCAGTTATAAAAATGACAAACACCAGTGGCCCCAAAACAGACCCTTGCAGCACACCACTGGTAACTGAACTCCAGAATGAACATTTCCCATCAACCACCACCCTCTGTTTTCTTTCAGCTAGCTAATTCCTGATCCAATTCGCTAAATCACCTTCAATCCCGAAGTTCCGTATTTTGTGCAATAGCCTACCATGTGGAACTTTATCAAATGCCTTACTGAAGTCCATATACACCACATCAACCACTTTACCTTGGTTCACCATTTTTGTCACCTTGTCGAAGAGCTCAATAAGATTAGTTCAGCACGAGCTACCCTTCACAAAACCGTGTTGACTATCTGTAATCAAATTATTTCTTTCCAGATGATTATAAATCCTATCGCTCACAATCTTTTCCAACACCTCACCTACAACCAAAGTAAGATTCACTGGCCTATAATTGCCAGAGTTGTCTCGACTCCCCTTCTTAAACAAAGGAACAACATTTGTTATCTTCCAAAATTCTGATACTATTCCTTTCGACAATGATGACAGAAAGACCAAAGACAAAGGCTCTGCAATCTCCTCCTGACTTCCCAGAGAATCCACGGATAAATCCCATCAGGCTCAGGGGTCTTATCTGTTTTCAGATCTTCCAACATTGCTAAAACTACCTCGTTATCAACCACAATCCCATCTAATCTAGTAGTCTATAACTCAGTATTCTCACTAGCATTGCCCTTTTCCAATGAGAATACTGACGAAAAATATTCATTAAGCACTTCCTCATATCCTCAGATTCCTCACATAACTTTCCACTCCTATCTTTGATTGGCCCTAATCTAGTCATTCTTTTATTCCTGATGTACCTATAGAAGGCCTTAAGGTTTTCCTTGACCCTATCCACTAACAATTTCTCATGTTTCTCCCTGGCTCTTCTTAGCCCTCTTTTTCAATCTTTTCTGGCTAACCTATAACTCTCAAGCCTCCTAACTGAGCCTTCATGCCTCATCCTCACATAAACCGCCTTCTTCCTCTTGACAAGAGCTTCAACTTCTTTAGAAAACCATGGCTCCCTCTCTCAACAACTACCTCCCTGCCTGATAAATATATGCTTATCAAGGACCCACAGTAGCTGTTCCTTGAAAAAGCTCCACATTTCAAGTGTGTCCACGCCCTGCAGTTTCCTTCCCCATCTGTTGCATCCTAAATCTTGCCTAATCACATCATAATTGCCTTTCCCCCAGTTATACATCTTTCCCTGCAGTATATACCTATCACTGCCCAATGCTATTGTAAACATAACCAAATTGTGGTCACTATTGCCAAAATGTTCACCTACCTCCAAATCTAACACCTGGCCAATTAGGCATTGCCACTTGTTGGCCTGTCTACATACTGTGTCAGGAAACCCTCCTCCACACGTTGAACAAAAACTGACCCATCTAAACTGCTTGAACTATAGTATTCCCAGTCAATATTGGGGAAGTTAAAGTCCCTCATAACAACTACCCTGTTACACTCACTCCTATCGAGAATCATCTTTGCCATCCTTTCCTCTATATCCCTGGATCAATTCGGAGGCCTACAGAAAGTTCCAAACAGGGTGACCTCTCCTTTCCTGTTTCTAATCTCAGCCCAAACTACCTCAGTGGATGTGTCCTCACATGTTTTCTCAGCTGCTGTAATAATACCCTTAATTAACAATGCCACACCCCTCCCTCTGTTACCATCTTCTCTGTTCTTGCTGAAACGTCTCAATCCAGGAACCTGCAACAATGTCCTCTAACCATATATCTGAAATGGCCGCAACATCGAAATCCCAGATATCAACCCATGCTACAAGTTCACCCATCTTATTCCGGATGCTCCTGGCATTGAAGTACACACATTTCAAACCAACACCCTGATTGCTGGTGCCCTCTCATGACCTCACAACCAAGGATGTTGCCAGGGTTGGAGGTTTTGAGCTGCAGGGAGAGGCTGAATAGACGGGGGCTATTTTCCCTGGAGCATTGGAGGCTGAGGGGTGACTTTATAGAGGTTTATAAAATCATGAGTGACATAGATAAGGTGAATAGCCAAGATCTTTTGCCCGGGATATGTGAGTCCAAAACTAGAGGGCATAGGTTTAAGGTGAGAGAGGAAGAATTTGGTAGAGATCTGAGGAGAAATGTTTTCATGCAGAGGGTGGTACGTGTATGGAATGAGCTGCCAGAGGAAGTGCTGGAGGCTGGTACAATTACAACATTTAAAAGGCACCTGGATGTGTATATGAATCGGAAGGGTTTAGAGGGATATAGGTCAAATCCTGGCAAATGGGACTAGATTAATTTCGGATATCTGATTGGCATGGATGAGTTGAACCAAAGGGTCTGTTTCCGTGCCGAATGACTCTCTAAGTCAGAGAGTCTCTGGTTTAAATAGGCAAAGCTTCTGAGACAGAGGTGACAGTGCTCCCAGTGACCAGGTTCCAGTTTGTACAGGGCTCTGCTCTCAGCTGGATGGTTGGGAGTTGGAGCTAATTTTAAGCTGTATATTGGAGAGGAGTAAACAACCTTTTTAATCAAAGCCTCCAGAAATGTGAAGATGACATTTATAAGCAATTCAGAGCAATGATCTACTCAGTTAGTTTGACTCCTGGGGCCTGGTGAGTACTAAAACTCAGCATTTAGGGATTGCTGAGAAATATCTTCATTGACTTGGACATTAATTGTACTTTTCAGGTTCCACAGTTTAATGAAGAGCCCAGAAGATTATAGCTTTGGGTTATTTCCCGATCTCATTGTTGCTGTCTACAAGGCTGTGAAGGACACAGAGTGGAAGAAGTACTTTCCAAAAGAATAGAGGCTGCTGCTGTCTTCAAAGGGTTGCCATCTCTTGAATGGATATGCGACAGAACCACATGCTTCAGGGCTAGAATGGAAAGCAGGAACTTAAATTTGTATCATAGAATCCCTATAATGTGGAAGTAGGCCATTCAGCCCATTGAGTCCATACTGCCCCTTCGAAGGGCATTCCACCCAGCCACCTATTCTATCCCTGTATTTTCTAATGGCTAATCCACCTAGCCTGCATATCCCTGGACACTATGGGCAATTTAGCATGGCCAATTTATCCAGCCTGCAGATCTTTGGACTGTGGGAGGAAACCAGACCACCCGACAGAAACCCACACAGACTCAGTGAGAATGTGCAGACTCCACATAGACCTGCCTGAGGTGGGTCCCTGGCACTGTGAGGCAGCAGTGCTAACCACTGAGCCATCGTACCACCCCAAAAGTATAGAACCTTTTGTCACATGAGGATGTTCCAAAGCATTTTACTACCAGAGCTGAGGGCTTGAAACACGAATAAGGTTACATTTGTGCCACACAACTGCCAGGCAATGACTGTCTCCAACAAAAGAGAATGTAACAATCTCCCCTTGATGTTCAGTGGCTGTGTGATGTGTGCACACATTGCCTTTAAGAAAATCCACCCCTGTGTATGTACAGTGTTGCACTCTACCTACCAGTTGGACATCTGTGAGCCTGCAAGCTGCACAGACCAAGATCAATTCACAGAATCCCTACAGTGTGAAAACAGGCCACCTGGCCCAACAAGTCCAGACCGAATCTTCCAAGTGCATCCCACTCCCTCACCCCATTACTTTACATTTTCCCTGACTACTGCACCTAACCCACACATCCCTGAACACCATGGGTAATTTAGCTTGGCCAATTCTCCCAACCTGCACACCTTTGCACCATAGCAGAAAACCAGAGCACCTGGAGGAAACCCACACTGTCACAGGGAGAATGTGCAAACTCCACACAGACAATCACCTGAGGCTGGTATTGAACCCAGGTCCCTGGTGCTGTGAGACAGCAGTGCTAACCACTGAGCCAACATGCTGAACATTATTGCTTGCTGTAATGCCTTCTTCATGACTTGTAATATGTTTTATTGTTTTAAATAAATCAACTCACAGAGTTAATGGATTGATTATGGGACCATTATCTTTAAAATGTCCTGGTGAAAAGCAGGAGAAAACACTGCGCAGATGAAGCATATTGTACAAGCAGCTTATTTTCTGCAGGTAGAAAATATAAACTACATTCTCTGATCATGTGAAAGTGTATGAGGCAACAAATGGGCAAGGAACAAAAGTAGACCACTCGGCCCTTTGAACCCGCTCCCCCATTCAATAAGATTATGGTTGATCTGATTTTAACTTCAACTCGACATTCTCTGATAATGTTTCATCCCTTCAGTCATCAAGAATCTATCTATGGTCATGGCTGATCATTGAGCACTGTACTGTAATCCCTCCCTACCCCATATGGCTTGAATCTTTAGCCACAAGAGCTATCTCTACCTCCTTCTTGAAACTGTAATGTTTTGGCCTCAACCACTTTCTGTGACAGAGAATTCGACAGGCTCACCACTCTCCGTGTGAAAACATTTTTCCTCATCTCTGTCCTATAGGGTTTACCCCTTAACCTTAAACTATGAGCCTGGTTCTGGACTTCTCCAGCAGGGGCCCAAGCTCCAACACACTGGCCTCACTTCACACCAATCTTCACACAGTGCGGGGTCATGAACTCAGGCCATCAATTCCTCTGGGACCGGGACAGAGTGAGAGTGTAGGGGGAATGTCCAAGAGTCAATAAGGATTAAAGCAAGATGGAGAGAGTGTGTTGGAAAGTGTTCAATGGAGGAAACATACTTTGTGATACCAAACATGCTTTGTGATACCCAATACTGACATCGTCCACGTGTATCATAGAATGAAAAAAAGCACAATCTGGAGACAATCAAAAATCACACCAAAGTACTCTGTTTTGATATATCATAGCATGCAGGGCATTTTCATTGCGATGCGATAAGTATCCTGGTCCGAAAGCTGTTCTCTTTTTTCTCTCTCTCTCCCCACGATTCTCCAGATGGAGCCGGTTAGATCCTCTCAAAGCCCCAGTTTATTTGTACTGTTCAGTAATGTGGGGATGTCAATGGTGGACTGGGGTACACCTGATGAAGGAGCAGCGTTTCGGAAGCTTGTGATTTAAAATGAACCTGTTGGGCGAGAACCTGCTTTTGTGTGACTTCTGACTTTGTATTGTTCGGGCAGAGAGAAACAACTGCCTTCTAGTAACTATAGAGTACTTGCAGAGCAGCTGAGGATTATGGGTAATGACTCTTTCCATTAGCCATGAATAAACCCACATTCATTCCAGTCAATTCCAGTGGGAATGATCTATCAGTTGCTTCCCAGATATTACATGGCTCACCACCGCCATCTCCAGGACAATTCGGGAAGGGCAACAAATAATCGACACGTCAACGCCCACCCCATCCCAGGAGAAATCAAAATAAATGGCATACAATTCAAATGATCAAACTGGTGAGGCTTGAATTCATCTCTTTGAAAAACTGGAGGCTCGGCCAGAAACAGAGCCATGACATGGATGACCCTGGTTTGTCAGACTGAAAGATGGAGTGTCCTTTGGATTATCACTGGCATCAGCAAAAAATGAATTATACTCAAAGATCTAAAAAAACAGCTGTCAAAGCGTGCCCCCAAACTGCAGAGAACAGCACTTGAGGCATCGCGTCCCCATCTCCATCCTTGCTTGTTGCCCTTCCCTAACTGTTGAGCGGTGTGGTGAGCCATGAGTTTCTTGAAGAGGATCTGACAGAGGGACAAGGTGATGTCCTCGGCCTGAGCACCACTGTCTGACCTGCTGTGCTTTCCCAGCCCCACACTTCTCGACTCCAAGCACAACTATCCCTCAGGAGAATGAGCTGTGACACAGGAGGAAACGTGGGAGTGTTGGAAAGGCACCGGCAGCCTGGTCAGCCTGCAGAGGGGCAGAAACAGATTTGATGAATGAGCTGATATCGTCTGAGCTGAGATGCAGACTCAGGTTTTCAGAGCCACACAGTTTACATTGTTACTGACCGTGGCTCCATGGGCAATGCTCCTGCCTCATCGTCAAAATGGTCATCGGATTGAAAGCCACCTCAGAAATGAGAGCACAGAATCCAGGCTGAGACCGAGGTGCACTGCTGAAAGTTGCACAGTCTCTGGCTCCACCATTTGACGCTCCACCACCACCACACCCCGACCACCCCCACCCCCACCTCAGGGGGTTCGACAAGATCCCATTCTGAAGAGATTCCCTCGGGTATCCTGCTCGCTATTCAACGAGTGCCAACAAAACAGCTGTGTCTCGTCATTCGTTTACTGTCTGCGGGACCTCACCATCTTGTCCGGGAACGTGACTGCTCTGTGCTCACAGCTTTGAATATTCTGAGATGATTAAAAAAAAACTGCACCAACAAGAGTTCTTTCCTCATTATCATGTAAAAGGGAGGAGTTAATATTTGGGGTTCAGTGATGTTTTATCAAAAAAGCAAGAACATTTTATTTTATTTCATTTTAGGTTGTCTTATATTATTTTATTTAAATTTTGTTTATCAAATTTTAGCCCTCTTGTTTGGCACCACTTCCACACATATCCATTCCCTCCACACCAACATTCAGTAACATTTGTGTATACTCTCTACAAGATGCATTGCAGAAATTCACCAAAGGTCCTGAGACAACACCTTCTAAACCCATGATTACTTGAATCAAGAAGGACAAGGGCAGCATCACCCCAGCAAGTTCCTCTCCAAGCCATTCACCAGTTTGACTTGGAAACATCGTCACTGGGTCAGAATTCTGGAATTCCCTTCCTAAGGACATTTTGAGTCTACCTACAGCACACAGATTGCAGCGGTTGAAGAAGGCAGCTCAGCACCATCTTGTCCAGGACAATTAAAGATGGACAGTAAAAACGCTGGGAAAATTAAGAGTAGGCGTGATTTGGGACCAGAAAGTGAGACTGTGATGTCTCAGTTATTCCTGGACATTGGTGTGATCACATCTCAAATACCGTATTGTGTGTAGTTTTGGTCTCCTTATTGAAGGAAGAATATAAATGCATTAGAGGTGTTTCAGAGGAGTTTTACCCAATTGATCCCTGGAATGAGGGGGCTGTGAGATGAGGAAGGATTGGAAAGGCTGGCCTTGTTCTCACTGGAGTTGAGAAGAGTGAGGGGTTTTCCTGTCCCACTGTATCCTCCAAATCCCTATCTGCCTCCCTCGTGTGTCGTACCCTCCTGCTCCTGACTACACATGGAATTGAACTGTGCAGTCCTGAGGCCTATAACTTCCTTCTGGAACTAAGTCTCCAGGTATCTCCGGCACTCCCTGATATATCACTGCTTTTTCAATTCAGCCTTCATTCCAAACCCCCTGAGTGGGAGTTCCTGTAGTTTTTTACATTCACTGCAGATGTATTTACCCTGAATCATTTCAATGCAATAAAGAAATGTTGATCTTACTTACAACTGAAAAATATCCATTCCTTCATTAGAGCAGTAATTGTCTTCAGTCTCTGTTTTGAAGTTTCAGTACTTTGCATTTCTTTACCTTCCCTAATGGACATGTCCTGAAGCAGTCTATTTACACATTCCCTCATACGAAACAATTTCCAGATTCCTATTTTCTTGTTTACCATTTTGTTTCATTCAAACCAAGTGCACGTGCAGGCTCCCAGCAGCTGAAGTGACAGTCCCAAATCACTTTGGAAAAGCAAAGGTGGACTCCTTCCCCGAGTTCACCAAACTTCCACACTGACCAAACCTCCCAGCATTCCCCTCTGTGCTGGCTGCACTCAGTGCGAGCTGCAGTATATAAGCTGCCCTGTATTTATATTGCTTCTGATTTATATCACTCCATTCTGAAGTGCTGTTGTTCAGGACCTGGGTTAAGCTCACTCATTTCTCAATCGAAAGCTTCCTTCTTTCAGCCTGAAAGAGACTTTACGTGTGCAACCAGCAAATGGGACTTCAATGCTGGAATCTGTTTTCAGGATTGATGGGCTTAATGAGTTGATTCAATGAAATAACCTCGTCTCATCTCTTCAGGGGTCGACGTTTCAGGTGTAACCCTTCTTCAGGAAGGGGGAGGGTAGGTGTCAGGGGAGTTGCAGATAAAGGGGTGGGTGGGAGCGAGGTGGTGAGGTGGGGATAGGTTGAGAAAGATAGAGAGTATGACCTGATTGGTCGATGGGAGAGATGAATCCAGAATTATCCCTCCCTTCGACCAACCATGTCCTAACCTCGACCTGTCTCCACCTATCCCCACCTAACCACCCTGCCCCGGCCACTCCCTTTATCTGCAGCTCCCACCCACCCCACTTCCTGAAGAAGGTTTACAGCCAAAACGTCGATTTCTCCATCTCCTGATGCTGCCTGGGCTTGCTGTGTTCTCCCAGCCTCCTGCTTGTCAACCTTGGATTCCAGCATTTGCAGTTTGTCTCTAATCTCTTCAGGGGCCAGGATGAGTGTGAGGAGATTGGGTTTTGATGGAACTACCCACAGACTGAAGTCAAAAAAAGCAAAGTAAGAAAGGCAAGTGGATCAAATTCGAGAGAGCAAATTGTGAGCAAAAAGTAATTGTTACCAGTTTAGCAATTGCAAAGGAGAGAATGACCACATTGAATTGCTTCTGGTGTCATCCTCTGTGTCTGAACATTTCACAGAGCCAGCTCCACATCCTTCCATTGGCTTTGTCATTGAGAGGCAACAGTTCCCTTCCCACAGGCCTTTTTAAAATGTCCTGTCCCAGGGAATCACTGAGGCAGAGAATACTTCACCTTTTCTGGGAAAGATAGAGAAATATAGGGTGTCAAGGAGCAGTTTCTCTGCCTTCAGGGTCTGACAGAAGGATGTGTGTCATGTGTGGATTCTGGAGACAGATCACTGAGATATTCCTCACTCCCATCAACACCTGACTTTATTCTGACATCAGTTTCTCTTCTTCATTATAAAGTACCCCCACCAGCTTCAGACTGGACATTTCACACCCAGCCCCCATTTCCCCACAATCAAGAACCAAACTTGCCCCATCTCAGGATTGCCCTCTGAATGTGGTGTCAGCGTGCTAATGCAGTGTTTGAATGAAAGAGCCACAGTGGAATCTGGGACTGAATCCAAGGGGTTTCTGAGCCACCAGCAGCCTCCCCGTTGTGTGAGAGTCTGTTTGGATAAGATTTCAGCCCCATTGATTCCCACTGATACTAAAGTCCTCGAGTGAGATTATTGGAGTCACATGTGGACTAAGGAACACAACAGTCAGGTCAATGAGCTGCTCTGGAATCCATCCTGAGCCCTGGATGTCTCTCACTGAGATGGCCCAGGGGTTACAGAATATGACAGCAGAAGGTGGAACCAGTTTATCATTGACTGCCTTCCCCAGCCGTGACTCCCAGACTCCCCAGATTTAACATTCTCAATCTGACTCCAGGGACACACGGGACCATTCCATCGCACTTTAAGAGTAAAGAAAACCCAAGTCTAATTTAAGTAATATTTATTTCCCAAAACCTGTGAAATTGTTATTCTGAGTAACAAGATGCTGCTGATCATATTCATCAATGCAGGGTTCCCAGTAGCTCTGGCCATTTCCAAAGCACACACGAGACAGAGACTGAATCTTCTTGATCTTTATTCCTTTTTGCAGATTTACATTGACAGAAAACAGACTTCAATTAACAGCCCAGACAGAGGAAGCTGCACAAATTCACAGCCAAAATGGAGCTTGAGGAAAACACTTGTGGAGATTTTCTCAATGACATAAGAATCCTGTCCCTTTAAGTAGTGACAGCAGCTTAAATTCGAACTGGCGGCTGAGCAGGAAGGAGATCTGGTTTACTGAAGCAGAGATTTCAGAGGTTCACATTGTTTTGTACAGCTGACAGTTTTCAGCATCTTTTCAGAGGTTTTACTTGGCATCACAAGTCATCACTGTCCCCATAAAACACTCCCAGGACAGGGTCAGCACGGGGTTTCATACAGAGTAAAGCTTCCTTTTGATGATCCCAATGAACCCTTGAACCTCAGAAATGTCACCGAGTCAATCCCAAGAAGGAAGAGAGTTGAAATTCAGTGCTGACCATGACCTTTGTCCTGCCAGCTCAGCCCTGTTCTATTTAAAGTTGTGTCTCCTCTGTGGACTGTCTTGAACACGCTACACACATTCTGATCTCCTGATGCTCTTGCTGAGGGGAGAGGGGAGGGTCACGTGGGTGAGGGCACAGGAGAAGCGAGCGTTGGACTCCCAGTCAGACCCAGAGAGGGTCAGCAGGCTGCTGACACTGTAGGTGCTGTCCGAAGCTCGCAGGTAGTTGCTGGTCTGAACCCCGTCCGAAATGACTGCACCATCCTTCTTCCACTGCACCTCCAGCTCATCGGGATAGAAGTGATTGGCAAGGCACACCAGGGTGGCAGTGCCCTTGGCATTGACCTGCTCTGGGGAGGGGGGCAGCAGGGTCAGCTTGGGCTGAGAATTTTCACGGCCTGAAAGACAAGACAAACAATTTTAATCCCTGCCATTCAAAGGGATTTCAACTCTGAACATTCACTGGCAAAACAATCCATTTGAACATTTGTATTCAATACCTAACAGACCCCATAAAAGGACAAGGCCTTTTAAAATTGCTTCTTGGGATGTGACTGTCACTGACAGGGCGAGAATTTATTGCCCATTCCTAATTGCCCCTGAGATGGTGATGGTGAAAAAGAAGGGGCAGTTTTGGATCATTCTTTAGGGAATGAATGTGGGCAGCTGGAAGGGCTATCAATGGGGGAGTATTTCAGTGACAGTGATCGGAACTCAGTGAGATTGAGAGGAGGGATGGAAATGGAGAACCATGGAGCAAGTGTAAAAGTTTTCATTTGGGAACAAATCCATTTTACTAAACTGGGCAGGGATTGGGTCAAAGTGAGCTGAAAGACAAAATGCAAGGGTGAAATTTACCAGGACCTGAGGAAAGCAAAGAGCTGACAGGATGAAATGTGTCCAAATGAAGTCAGGGAAATCCCAGTGATGTTTTATAATCACAGAAAGAACAAGAGAATGAAGGAATGTATGAGGCCCATTCGAGAGCAGGAAGGGAACTTGTGTGCAGTGGTGGAAGATGGAGCAATGGTTCCTCATGAAAACTTTTGGTCTGTTTTCACAAAAGAGAGGGACATACATAGCAGTAACTGTAGTTCAGGAGGAGAACTGTGCAATATTGAAACAGCATCTTTCACATCTGAAAGACTCCCAGTTCATCCAATGAAAAGAAAGATCCATGCTGTCCCAAAGACATTTGCGGACCATGTGGGACTTGTTTGAAATGGGGTCACTGTTGTAATGTAGGAAATGTGGAAGCCAGATTGTACACAAGATCCCACAAGCAACAATGAACCAAGGAACATTTTTGAATGATGTTTGTTCAGGAATAAGTAACAGCCTGAATATGATTCAAAGAGAAAGTGGATGGAAAATGAGGAAATGAAAGTTAAAGGAGAAGTGAGGAATACTGGTTAGTGATGGAATTGAATGTAACTAGAAAATAAAAAGGAAAGGGACAGAGTATTGTGAATGTCATATTGTACTGAGGAAACTTAAAAGTGCAGGGAAGCTCAATATAGAACAAGCTTAAAGGTTTTGTCTCTTAACACATGAAGCATTCAGATTAATGTAGACAAAATGGTACCACACAAACCAAGGGAAATCAAGTTTGCGAGGAGTTTAAACTAATTAAAGAAGGTAGGGACTCAGGAGAAGTTATTAAAGTATCCAGACCAAGTAATAGGATTGAGAGTACGGAAAGGATCAAGAATCGAACTTGAGGCACCGTAGGGTGGAATGGTGAATCAGTGGTTAGCACTGCTGTCTCACAGCTCCGGAGACACAGACTCAATTCCAACTGACTGTCTGTGTGGGATTGACACATTCTCCACGTGTCCACTTGGGTTTCCTCCCATTGTCACAAAGATGTGTAGGTTAGGAGGATTATCCATGGGAATTGTAGGGTCGGTGGGATGCTTTTTGGAGGGTCAGTCTGGGCTGAATGGCCTGCTTCCACACTGTAGGGATTCTGTGATTTCTAAAGCAGATAACTATGAGAAGGAGGCAGTCAGTGCACGACTGAGGGTGTTGTACTTCGATGTATCGAGTATATGAAACAAGGTAAATGAGCCTGTAGTGCAGGGACGTGGCTGCAAGGGGATCAGGGCTGGGAACTAAATATCCAGGGATGCACATCCTATTGAAAGGAAATGCAGGGGGATAGAGGGTCAAGTGTGAAGGAGGAACTGAAGGTAATCCTTGTTAGTCAGGAAATGGTTTTGGGGAGATTGATGGTCTCAAAACTTGTAAGTCCCCAGGGGCCAGCAATTCATCAGAGTATTTAAGAAAGTGGGTGTAGAAATAGTGGACACATTGTTGATCATTTTCCAACATTCTGTCGACTCTGACAGAGTTCCAGTGGACTGGACAGTATCCAGTGTAACCCCACTTTTTAATAAAAGGAGGGAGAGTGAAAATGAGGAATTATACATGAGGAAAACGCTGGAGTCAGTTATTAAAGATACAGTTACCGAGCATTTGGAAAGCAGTGACAGGATTGGTCCAAGTCAGCATGGATTTACTGAAGGGAAATCAGGCCTGACACATCTTCTGGAAGGTTTTGAGGATGTGATCAGTGGAGAATGGACAAGGCTGAATCAGTGGACAACAAAAATTGACGAAACAGTTCAGCAGGTCTGGCAGAATCTGTGGACAGCAATCGAAGTTAACATTTCAGATTGAGTGACCCTCCCTCAGGACCCAGTAGATGTTGTGTTCTGGACTTTCAAAAGGCTTTTGACAAGGTCCCATACAAGAGATTAGTGAGCAAAATTAAACCTCATGGTATTGGAGGTAATGTATTGACATGGAGAGAGAACTCGTTGGCAGATAGAAAGCAGAGAGTTGGAATAAATGGGTCCCTTTCAGAGTGGCAGGCAGTGATGAGTGGGGTACCGCAGGGTTCAGTGCTGGGACCCCAGCTGTTCACAATATACATAAATGATATGGACAAAGGAATTGAATGCAATCCCTCCAAATTTGCAGATGACACTCAGCTGGGTGGCAATGTGTGCTGTGAGGAGGATGCTAAGAGGCTGCAGAGTGACTTGGACAGGCTGGCTGAGTGGACAAATACTTGGCAAAAGCAATATAATTTGGGTAAATGTGAGATTATCCACTTTGGTGGAAAAACAGGAAGTCAGATTATTAGTGAATGGTGAAAGTTTAGGAAAAGGTGAGGTGCAATGAGAGTTGGGTGTCATGGTGGAACAGTAACTGAAAGGGGGCATGCAGGTGCAGCAGGCAGTGAGGAAAGCTAATGGCATGCTGGCCTTCACCATAAGACGATTTGTGTATTGGAGTAAGGATGTCTTGCAGAATTAAGGCCTCAGCTTGAGTATTATGTGCAGGTTTGGTCTCCTCGTCTGAGGAAGGACATTCTTGCTATTGAGGGAGTCCAGCGAAGGTTCTCCAGACTGATTCCCGGGACGGCAGGACTGACATATGAGGAAAGACTGGATCAACTGGGCTTGTACTCACTGGGATTTAGAAGAATGAGAGGAATCTCACAGAAACATATAAAATCCTGATGGGATTTGACAGGCTCGATGCTGGAAGAATGTTCTTGATATTAGGAAAATCCAAAACTAGGGGTCACAGTCGAAGATTAAGGGTTAAGTTATTCCGATGTTGTGAACCTGTGGAATCAAGAGATATGGGGGTGGAGTGGGAATGGGATAATAGATTGCGTAATCAGCCATGATCATATTGAACGGTGGTGCAGACTCAGAGGGCTGAGTGGCCTATTCCTGCAGCTATTTTCTATGTTTCTAATGATGGGTAGAGGTGTGAGGGTGGTGGGGGTGTGTGTGGGAGGAGCAGGTTTACCCTGTCAGGAAGAACTGAAATTACATCAACAGCAAGAGGAAATATGGAGTTGGAAAGCATAGAATCTGTGTGAGTCAACTTAAGGACCCACAAAATAGCAAAGAGTTTGATGGGAATTATGTACAAGTCTCCTCTCAGCCGGGATGTGGGGCAGAAAATAAATCAGGAGATAGAAAACACATGTAAGAAAGGGATTATTACAATAATCATGGGGACTGCAATATGCAGGTGGACTGGGAAAGTCAGGTTGGGAATGGATCTCAAGGAAAGGAATTCATGGAATGTCTGCGAGATGCTTTTTTTTTGGAACAGTTTGTGGTAGACCCACTAGGAAACAGGTAATTCTGGATTCGGTGATGTGTAATGAGGCAGCCCTGATTGGGGAGCTGAAGGTGAGTGAACCCTGAGGGGGCAGTGACCATAATGTGATACAATTCACCCTGCAGTTCGAGAAGGAGAAGCTGGGAATTATATGAAATAATATCAATGAGCAAGTTAGACAAAGGAGAGCCAATGGACATGATCTGTTTGGGTTTCCAGAAGGCCTTTGACAAGTTGCCACACAGGAGGCTGCTAAATAACATAAGAGCCCATGGGGTTTGGAACCCAGTATTGACGTGGACAGAGAGTGGAAATAAATGGGTCTTTTGCAGGATGGCAGCTGGTGCCTCATGCAGTTCAGCAGGGGGCAGTGTTGGGACCTCAGCTATTCATGTAACAATTAATTATATATTAACGATCTGGGAAAAGGAACTGAGGGCATTGTTCTTAAATTTCCTGATGACACAAAGATGAGGGGAGGGACAGGGAGAGTTGAGGAAGCAGGGAGGCTGCAGAAGGACTTGGAAAGGCTCAGAGAGTGGGCAAAGAATTGACAGATAAAGGGACCTAGGAGTCCTCTTTCAGATTTCACATAAGGTTAATATGTAGGTTCAGTTGGCAATTAGGAAGACAAATGCAATGTTAGCATTCATTTCAACTGAGTTAGAATACAAGAGCAGGTGTGTACTGCTGAGGCTGTATGAGACTCTGGCCAGACTGCATTTGGAATATTGTGAACAGTTTTGGGACCTGTATCTAAGGAGGGATGTGCTTGCATTGGGGGAGATCCAGAGGAGGTTTATGAGAATGACTTTGGGAGTGACAGCCTGGTCTGATGAGGAGCGGTTGAGGACCCTGGCTGTGGACTTGATGGAGTTCAGAAGGACATGGGGAGATCACATTGAAACTTACAGAATACTGAGACGCCTGGATAGAGTGGGCGGGGATGAGATGTTTCCACCAGTAAGAGAAACATGGACCAGAGGGCACAGCCTCAGAATTTAGGGATAATCCATTAGGACTGAGATGAGGAGGAATTTCTTCTGCCAGAGGGTGGTTAATCTGTGGAACTCATGCTGTGGAGGTGAAGGCATTGAGTGTGTTTCGGACGGACATTGATAGGTTCCTGATTGGGAAGGTGATCAAACATAATGGGAAGAAGGCACAGCAGACTTGATGGGGCGAATGGCCTAATTCTGCTCTATTATCATATTGTCTTTTGAACAGACTCTGCCAAACCCTGGAACCCTGAAAGGCCAGCTGGAGCTGTTTGTCATCAGAACTTTATCAAGGGATAACCAGGGAGCGGTGAGAGTGTGCACCCTGTTCCATGTGGGAACTTCAGGATGCTTCCCATCTCCTGGAATACCATGAGTTCAGGAAGTGTGGTCAGTGACAGCAATTGGAACTCTGGGTTTCGGAGCTTGAGCAGCAGCTGGTGTCAGTGTGGAGAGTCCGTGAGGCTAAGAGCTCCATGGAAAGCACGTTTCTAGATGTGGTCACTCTGAAGCTTCAGAGTATGCAGGGAGAGAGGGAATGGGGGAACAGCAGACAGTCCAAAAGGACCAGGCAGCTCGTACAGGAATCCCCTGAGTGCATCCCACTGTCCAACCAGGATTCAGTTTGGAATCCTGATGAGAATGATGGTTCATCTGGGGAGTGCAGCCGGAGTCAAATCCATGGCACCACGGCGACTCAGCTGTACAGGGAGGCACAAGGAAGACTGGAAGAGCGATAGTGAGAGGAGATTCGAGAGTGAGTGCAATCGACAGGTGTTTCTGCAGCTGCAGATGGGATTCCAGGATGGTGTGTTGTCTCCCACCCTGAGGGGAGAGGGGGAACAGGCAGCAGTTGTGGTCCCAGTGACAGAGGGAGAAAAGGGATGTGGTCCTGCAGTCAGAACTTAGGGAGCTCTGGAGGCAATTAGCAACAGGAGCTCAAAATTGTGAATCTCTGTGCTACTCCCAGTGACCAATGCAAGTGAGGATAGGAACAGAAGGATAAGGCAGGGTGTATCTGAGGCTGGAAAGGTGATCCAGGAGGGAGCGTTTGAGATTCTTGGGACATTGGGAATGATTTTGTGAGAGATGTGACCTCTATAGACCAGATGGGTTGCTCCTGAACAGAACTGAGCTCCTTGTGGGGTGATTTGCTGGTGTTGTTGGAGAGGGTTTAAATGAACATGGAAGGGGGGCTGTGGGAACTAGGAGGAAATATCAGGGAGGAACACCAAGGAAAACAGAATCATGCAAGAGATAGATACTCTAAAGTAAGGAAGAGTAACTTATTTGGCCGGGTCACAGTGAGGGAGAGAGTAATAATTTCTAAATCCAACTGACTGTGTGCATGTATGGGCCTGCGTGGAGTATGGGGAGTAAGATTGGGGAGTTACAGACGCATATTACCAAGTGGAAATCTGGTGTTGTTGCTCTTACAGATGAGGCTCAAATGAGGATAGGACTGGGTGTTAAATATTCCTGGATACAAGGTGTTCAATAAAGATAGGAAAAGGGGAAGAAGGTGTGGGATTGGTTAAGATCGGTGTAGAACTGGAGAAAGAGGATGTCCCAGAGGGGTCAAGGGCAGAATGGATTTGGTTTGAGATAAGGAACAAAAAAGGTGCAATCAGGTTGTTCAGTGCAGTCTGTCGGTCACCAACTAGAGGGAAGGATGTAGAGGGAGAAATCTGCAAGAAATTCACAGCACACATTTGGGTAACTTTAATTATCAGAATATAGAATGAAATCGGAGCAGTGTGAAGGGCAGAGAGGGGCCAGAGTTGTGAGAGTGTGCTCGGGTGAATTTTCTCCAACCGTGTGTTCCCATTCCAATCAGAAAGGAAACTCTGCCAGACCTGGATCTTGGGAATGAGGAGGCCCATGTAGATCAAATATCAATGGGAGGACATTTAGGGAATTGTATCACAAGGATTATGGAGACAGTGGTAAAGGACAAAGGACAATCCAGAGTAAAGTCATGACCATGGATCATATCCCATGGATCACCTCCAAATGTCTCACTCTTAGAATTTTCATATTTTATTTTAAAACAGAAAATGAATGAGTTACCAATCTAATATTTTGCCGCAGTATTTATGGTTGAGAAGGACATCGAAGTGAAGGAAATTCGGGAAATAAATGTTGGTGTCTTGAGAAGAGTCCATATTACAGAAGAAGAGGTGCAGTAATCTGTTCTTTAAACTCATAAAGGTAGATAAATCCCCAGGACATGATCAGCTCCATCCCAGTACTTTGTGGGAAGCTTGGGAAGAGACTTTGACACCCCTTGGTGAGATGTTTGTATCATCAACAGCCACGGGTGATGTGCTGGAAGACTGGAGCTTGGCTAATTTTGTGCTGATATTTAGGAAGGTCTGCAAGGAATACCCTGGGAATTATAGACCGGTGAGTCTGATAGTGGTAAGTTGTTGGAGGGGATTTTGACAGACAGGATCTAAATGCATTGGGAAAGACAAGGATTGATTAAGGATAGTCCACATGACTTTGTCAGTGGGAAAACATGTCTCACAAATTTGATTGAGTTTTTTGAAGACATGACCAAGAAGATAGCTGAGGGCAGAGTGGTAGACATTCTCTACATGGACTTTAGCAAGACCTTTGACAAGGTGCTGCATGGACAACTGGTTAGTAGGAGATGGAAATATGTTGCTGGAAAAGCGCAGCAGGTCAGGCAACATCTAGGGAACAGGAGAATCGACGTTTCGGGCATTAGCCCTTCTTCAGGAAAGGTTAGTAAGTTAGATCAAGTTGGATCCAGGGAAGCTAACTGATACAAAGTTGGCTTAATGGTTGGAGACAGAGAGTGGTGGTAGATAATGGTTTTCAGACTGGAAGCCTGTGACCAGAGATGTGGCAAAAGGATTGGTTCTGGGTTCATCATTGTTTGTCATTTATCGAAACAAATTGAATGAGAATATAGGGGCCATGGTTTGTGAGTTTGCAGATGGCACTAACATTGGTAGTTTCATGGACAGTGAAGAAGGCTATTTGAGAGTACATTTACATTACACATTGAGATAATAAGGAGGTGTTACATTTTGGTATAAAAACCAGGCCAGGGCTAACACACTTAATTGTGGGGCCATGGGGAGTGTTGTCAAACAGGGAGACCAAGGGGTGGAGGCACATAGAGGATTGAAACTGGTGTCACATGGAGACAGGGTGGTGAAGAAAGCATTTGGTACAATTGCTTCTATCGGTCAGAATATTACGTGTGGGAGTTGTTACGATTCTCCAAGGTATTGATCAGGCCCATTCCCAGTCACCCTGCTATTGGAAGGATGTCATTAAATTGGAAAGGGTGTAAAAAGGATGACAAGGATGTCACCGAGACTGGAGGGTTTGAGTTATAAGGAGAGGCTGGTTAGGCCTGGGCTATTTCCCTTGGAAGGTCAGAGATTGCTGGGTGACATTTTAGAGGTTTATAAAATGATAATGGTCATAGATAAGATGACTAGCTCAGGTTTATTCCCCAGAGTAAGGGAGTCCAAAACTAAACAGCAGAGGTTTAAAGCAAGAGGGGAAAGATTCAAAAGGGACCTGAGGTGCATCTCGTTCACATAGAGGGTGGTGCATGTATTGAATGAGCTGCCAGAGGAAGTCGTAGAGGTGAGTATGATAACAACATTTAAAAGGCATTTGAACAGGCACCTGGACAGGAACGGTATGGGGGAAATTAGCTAAATGCACGCAAATGGGACTACGGGAATAGAAAAGGGGAATAATTCATGAAGGATGTGAATATTTTGGAGATGGGGTAAAAAACTTCCCATAGAAGGTTCAGGGATGAGGAATGTCAGTTGTGAACAAACTTTGGAGAAGTTTGGACTGTCTTCCTTGGAGAAGTGAAGGCTGAGAGGACATTTTGTTGAGGAATTCAAAATCAGGAGGTGTCTGGCCAGAGGAAATAGGGAAAAAATGTTCCCACTCATGAAAGTATTGAGAAGGAGAGGGCACAGATTTAAAGTAATTAGTGAGAGAATCAAAAATGAGATGAGGAAAAACATTTTCAGCCAGCGAGTGGTTAAGGTGTGGACTGCACTGTCTGAGAGTGTGATGGAGGCAGCTTCAATTGAAACATTCTGAAGGGAATGAGACTATTATTCGAAAAGGAACAATGTGCAGGGTGACAGGGAGAAGGCAGGAGAATGACACTCAGTGAATTGCTCATTCGGAGAGCCGGCCCAGACAGGATGGGCGGAACGGCCTCCGTGTGCACTGTAACAACTCTGTGATTGTGTGATTGAGCAGAGTTAAAGCTGGGGGAGGTGGGAGCTCAGTGTCTCACTGTGCTGCTGCTGCTGCTGCTGCTGCTGCTGCTGCTGAGGTCAGTGAGATCAGAGACTGGGACAGGGAGCCAGAGCTCACATCAAACTCTGCCCGTGTCCGACACACTGAGACTGGCAGGAGGCTACTCACTGATTTCATTCCGTGCTGCAGTAATGGGACCACAGGCTGCAAATGGACAGAGCTCCTCCACACGGTGAGTTAAACTAATTGACTTATATCTTGCTGCTTAAAGGGACAATGGAACGAAAGAAATACAGCTGGACACCCTGTTAGACACAGTGCTCCTTCATCAACTATTTCATTCACTGCAGCTTCTCACTAATACCTTCACAAATTCAGCATTTGTGTTTTAGAAAGTGTGTTTCAGTATTGACAGGGTTAATAACGGAGGATTGAGGTTTACTTACTCAGTCGGGGCTTGGTTCCTTTCCCAAACGTAAGCCACAGTGAGAGCTCGCAGTGCAGATGGTGTACAAAAATCTCTGATCTTTGCTTCCCTTTCTCACTCACTCTCACACTCTCCCTCTCACTCTCTTTCTCTCTCCCTCATTCATGTGTCTTTCTGTCTCTGTCTCTCTGGGTTGTGTCCAGCTGGGCTAGGGTGGTTTGTCAAATGTATTTTTCAATGTTAAGTTTTGCAGCTGTTCTTCACGTGTGGCGATGGAGTGTAAGAGGGAAACTTGAGGCCTTCAGTAAATGGTGGACACCACAGAGACTGGAGTGTGTAGTGGACAGTGACAATCCAGCATGGGTTAGTTTGTTCATTTACATTTATATGAAAATTGGATGTGTCAGTACAGGCAGTGGGACTGTGCCTATTGAGGTTTTTGTACGGCTCTGTAACACTGTGTAGGGGTAGCTGCTTTCCTGCATACAGTAATAGTCAGCGACATCCTCATTCTGAACGTTGCTGATTTTCAGGGTGAAACTGGTCCCTGATCCACTGCCGGTGAATCGATTGGAGACTCCTGTGAATCGAGTTGTTGCACTGTAGATCAGGAGAGAGGGTTTCTGACCTTCTCGCTGCTGGTACCAAGCAAGGTAGCTGCTAATGCTTTGACTGGCCGTACAGGTGATGGTTGCGGTCTGGCCCAGTCCCACTGACAGCACTGGGGGAGACTGGGTCATGGTGATGTCCCCACTGATACCTGAGGGGTCAGAGAGAAACACAGTGAAGTCAGAACTGTCACAGAAAGAGCCTGTCAAATGGAGATTGTTGGAGACACTGAGCTTTCCTCTGGTTTCAGCTTTTTTCCTTCAATCACAAGTCAGTGGAATTGGAGTGAAATGGAGAGCAGCTAAAGATTCAAGGTGGAAGGAGAGAGATTTGTACCTGCGACACAGAATGCCAGGGGCCAGATCAGCTGGATGTGTGAAATCATGGTGTGTGCTCCTGTCCCTGGGCCTGGTTCCTGATAAACTCTCCCTTCACTGGGCTCTGCTTTATAAAGCTGCAGTCTGTGAGAGTCTGACTGGGTGTTCCTCAGTATGTAAATGGAATTGGGCAGAGAGAGCCACGTCAGCCCCTCACACTTCCTCTTCTCTCTCTCTCTCTTTCTCACTGTCTCAGAGAGTCATTGATGTGAACAGCACTGAATGAGACCATTTGGCCCATTGTATCTGTGCTGTTAAACAAAGATCTGATGACACTAAACCCATCCTCCAGCTCTTGGCCCATTACCCTGGAGGCTACAGCAACACAAGGGAATATCTAAACACTGCTCCAATGTCACGAGAGTTTGTGACTCAACCAGCCTTTCAGGCAGTGAGTTCCAGACTCCCACCACCCTCTGGGTGAAAACAGTTCTCCTCAACTCTCCTCTCTCTCTCGAACTCGACTGGGCCTGGACTCGCTCGAGTTCAGAAGGATGAGAGGGGATCTGATTGAAACATATAAAATTCTAACAGGGCTGGGCAGGGAGGAGGTTTCCCCTGGTTGGCGAGTCTGGAACCAGGGGACCCAGTCTCAGGGGGATACCATTTAGGACTGAGATGAGGAAACATTTCTTCACTCAGAGGGTGGTCAACCTGTAGAATTCTCTACCACTGAATATATTCAAGAAAAAGAGAGAGATAATTGTTTTGCATTTTAACAGCATGAAGGGAATGGGGAGAAAGCAGGAATATGGTTTGAGAGAGAGGGTCAGCCATGATCATACTGAATGACAGAGCAGGCTCAAAGGGCGAAATGGCCTGCTCCAGCTCCGAGTTTCTGTGTGTCCATGTCTGTGTTACCTTCAATCTCGGTCCCTGGTTACTGAGTCCTTTACTCATGTAAAAAGTGCCTTCCTACCCACACTATCACTGCCCCAAATAATCTTATACCCCTCTATCAGGTCCCCTCTCAGCCTTCACTGCTCCAAGGAAAACAACCCCAACCTTTCTAATCTTATCTCAAAGCTCACATTCAGGCAGCATTCTGGGAAATCTCCCCGTACCCTCTCAAATACAATCACATCCTTCCCAGAATGTGGTGACCAGGACCTGTCCTCTTCTCTCTCTCTCTCTCTCTTTCTCTATCTCTCTCTCTCTCTCTGTCTCCCTTTCTGACTCACACCTTACACTTCTTTCTCTCTACCTCTATCTCTCTCTCCCCCACTGTTAATCTCTTTCATATTCTCTTTCTCTGTCTCAAAGCCACTCCCTCCAACTCATTCCCAGTTCCTCACTCTGTCTCATAATCTCTATTTCTGCATCTTTCTCTGTCTCCGTCACTCACTCCATCTCTCGCTACAATTGAAAGCATCCAAATGTTATCTGCCCCTCTCTATTCCTCCCTCTCTTTCTCTCCCTCCCTCTCTGCATCCCAATCTATAGTCTCTCTCCCTCCCTCTCTGGCATTCTGTCTCTAACCATACTCATATCTCTCTCTCTCTCTTTCTCTCTCTCTCTCTCTCTCACACACACACACACACACCCAACCCTACCCTCTCTCTCTCTCTTGATTCCCTTCACGCTTGGTATCACACCCATCCTGTCTCTTTCTCTCTCTCCATGCCTCTCAGTCACATCTTGTTTCTCTCTCTCTCCCTCAATCTCACCATTTCTACCAACCTCTACCTCTCTCTTGGTCCCCTCACATATCTCACACTGTCTCAGATGCTCCTCCCTCTATCCCCGATCTCTCTCTCTCTCTCTCTCTCTCTTGCACACACACACACACACACAGAAACTCCCTCTCTCTCTGTCTCGCTTCTCTCTCTTTCTGACAGTGTCCTGGGTGGTGACAGTTGAATGCAGGATAAATCTCCCTCTGCTCTGCACCACTAATGGACATTAACCCTTTACCCCAGAAGGATGTATTTTCCTGGAGTAACTCCCCATTTCCCACATTGACCAGGGTTTGGCCTCGCTCAGGAAGATGGATAGATTCTTGTCAAAAGAAAGGCAATTCTGTGCTGTTGGCCTATTCTCACTGGGGACTAGTTTGGACACAAACCTCATTCCATGAAGGCCCAGCAGAGAGAGAGGATATCCTCACGCCATCAGTGTGAGCTGGAGGGACAGGACAGACTCTGACCCACTGACCCATCCTGTCCATTCACAACATGTTCCAATCCCTTTCCCTTTCCTTCCACTTCCATGATGAGTCTCTGAGTCAGGCTGTTTCACTGGGATGAGGGTTGGACTATCACACAGTTACAACAGAAAGGAATTGACCTCACACCCAATAACGGCCAGTAAACATGGGCCTCCTTCCTGCTGGAACCTCCAACAGAGATCAGTAAACATGGATCTCCTTCTAACTGGATCCTCCAACAGAAACCAGTAAACATGGGCCTCCTATTCACTGGAGTTTCCGATGGAGACGAGTAGATGACTGAGTTTTTGAAGAAATAATCACGGAGATAGATAAAGGTAGAGCAGTACACTCTGTCCACATGGACTTTAGCAAGGCCTTAGACAATGTTCCCCATGGTAGACTGTTTAGTAAGATTATATCACAGAGGATCCAGAGAGAGCTCGCCAATTGGATAGAAAATTGGCCTAATGGTAGGAGGCAGAGGCTGGTGAGAGAGGGTTGTTCTTCAGACTGGAGGCCAGTGACCAGCTGTCTGCCACAAGAATCAATCCTGGATCCACTGTTGTTCATCATTTATATGAACAATTTGGATGAGAAAATAGCAGGAACGGTCAGGAAGTTTGTGGCTGACATTAAAATTGTTGGCCAGGGACAGGGGAGAAGGTTATCCAAGAGTGCAATGTCATCTTCATCAACTGGACCAGTAGGTCAACAAATCCAGATGGAGTTTAATTTCGATAAATGGAAGGAGTTGCATTTTGGTAAGACAAACTAGGGCAGGAATTACACAATTAATGGTAGAGCCATGGGGAGTGTTGTTGAACAGAGAGACTGAGGGGTACAGGTACATAGTTCCTTGAAAGTGGTGTCACAGGTAGACAGGGTGGTGAAGAGGGTATTTGGCACGCTCACCTTCACTGGTCAAAGCAGTGAGTACAGGAGCTGGGACATCATGTTACAGCTGTACAAGGCATTGGGAAGGCCACATTTGGACATTATGTACATTTCTGCTCACCCTGCTATAGGAAGGAAGTTATTACACTGGTTTGGGTAAAATAAAGATTAATTGGAAGGTTTGAATCATAAGGCAAGGATGGATAGGCTGAGATGTTTTCCAGGGAATGCAGGAGATTGAGGGGTGACCTTAATAATCATGAGGTTTATATAATCATGAGGGTCATAGATAAGGTGAATAGCTAAAGTCTTTTCCCCAGTGCAGGGGAGTCCAGTACCAGAAGGAATAGGTTTAAGTCGAGAGAGGAAAGAATTAGAAAGGGCCGGAGAGACAACCTTTTCACACAGAGGATGGTGTGTATGTGTAATGAGCTGCCAGAGGAAGTGGTAGAGGCGAGTACAATTACTACATTTCAAGGACGTTTTTACAGGAACATGGATAGGAAGGATTTAGAGAGGATTGGGCCAAACACAGCCAAATGGAACTCGTTCAGTTTTGGAAACTTGGTCAGCATGGATGAGTAGAGCTGAAGGGCCTGATGCCATGCTGTAAACCTCTATGACTCTATGATGATGTATACATTGGCCACTTTCCCATAGGACCAGTCAACATGGGCCTCCTTCCCATTGGATTGTCCAGTATCTGAGCTGCAAAACCGATATTGTGTCCACCACATATGTCTCTTATTTCAATCTCAATCACATTGTCTGTCTCTGCAGAGAACCCCTAATTTCTGCTTGTCCCACCTCCTAACTCTATGATTCCAATGTCCTCTCCCAGTTTCCTGAACCACATTCCATAAATGCCAGCTTGTCCGGTATGTAGTGGTCTCTTCCCTGTCTTACCATGTGTTGTTCTAGAATGACCCACGACCTCACTGCCAGCCAATTGCTTCCATGGCCTCCCTCCTCCCTCACTCTGTGTCTTGCTGCAGACTCACATTCCCTCCCTCCCCCTTCCTTCTTCTGTCTCTGGTGTCCTGCCCATTGCTGCTTCCTCCATCCCACCATTGACAGCAGAGCCTTCAGACACCTACTGCGTGCTCTCTGACCTCCTGCCCTTCATCCCTCCCCCTCTCGATGGCTGTGCTATTGAATAAACTGTTCACTTCCATCACTTTAGTTTCACTGTAGCTTTGCCATTGATTTGCTGACTTATTCTGGTACATCTAGTCTGGTCTGTTCCCCGAGTTGGTTTAAGAGTGTTTTGCTTGAGAAAACACTCTTCTGTAAACTGAGTTGTCTGTTTCTCCCAGTCTTTGTGTAAAGGTGAGACTAAGTGTGTGTAAGCTCTTATACAACACAGCCAGAAGTCACTGGGCCGATTGTGACAGTCAAATGAGTCCAATGAGTCCCATTTACCCAGCCCTTCCTGTATAACCCTGCAATTGTTTCCTTTTCAGCTATTTCTCCAAATGCCCTTTTGAAAGTTGCTGTTGAATCCACTTCCACTCACCTTGCAGACAGTCATCATGAACTCGCTGGATAAAAATGTTCCATCTTCTCTCTTGTTCTTCAGACCCTTTCTGAAATGTGTGCCCTCTGGTTACTGACCCTCCTGCCTGGAGAAACAATTTGCCCTGTATTTACTGCATCCAAACTCTCTAATTGTGAACCCTTCATTGAGTGAGACCTATTTCCAGCACAGGGGGAGAACATTCAGCCTGTCAGGTAAATGCTGTCATTTCATGGAGCAATCCAGTCAGTCCCACCCCCTCCCCTACTCGACCCCCAGAGCCTTGCAGGTTTATTTCCATCAAGAGCCCATCCAATCTGCCATTGCAATCACTGAGTGTCTTCACCTGCCTCACCTGAATGGGCACTAATTTCCACGTCATTACCAGTTGCTGCTAAAAACAAAGTTCTTCCTGACATCCTGTATCTCTTACTGAACAAAATGTAAGGTATTCTCAATGTGAAGATGGGATTTTGTCTCCACACAGACCGTGCAGTGGTCACTCATACTGATACTTTCATGGACAGATACACCAGCAGCAGGCAGATTGGTGAGGGTGATAGTGAGTATGTTTTTCCCTCTTGTTGGTTCCTTCACCACGTGCCCCAGGTCCAGTCTAGCAGCTGAATCTAGACCAATTTGCTCAGTAGTGATGCTTCTGAGCTGCTCTTAATGGTGGGCTTTGAAGTCCCTTACTCAGGGTATATCCTGCATCCTTCCCACCCTCAGTGCTCCCTCCAAGTGTTGTTCAACATGGAGGAGGACTGACTGCTTAGTTGAGGTTGGAGGGGAGGCCGGTGCTATATGGTAATCAGCAGGAGCTTTCCTTCCCCATGTTTGACCTGCTGTCATGAGGCTTCATGGATTCCATCGTTAATGGTGAGGACTCCCAGGGCAACTCCCTTCCGACTGTACACACCATTGTGTTGCCTCCCCTGCTTGGTCTATCCTGACAGTTAAAAACTGAATGAGGGAACAATTCTGTGCAGGTTTCAAAGCTTGGAGACAGAGCTGCTGCTGGATTGTGTTTCTGATCTCCAAGTGCAGGCGTGTGTGTTTGTGAGAGAGTGACTGTCCTTTTTTCCATCACTGTGCTGTTTCTGCAAAAACAAATCCCAGAACAAGCCTCCTGTGCTATCACGTTCCAGGGAGTGCAGATGGTAGACAGTTTTCTCCCGTCTCAGTAACAAACGTCCAGCTGCTCCGAGCTCCTTCTTTCACTTCCTCTCTTGGTGAAGTTTCAACCTTGCGCTCTGACAGTCTTTGCAGTTATTTTTTACACTGGGGCTTTCTGCTGTGGTCAGAATCTCTAATAATAAGTGTCCAATCAGTGACAATCACAGCAGCTCAGAGCAGTCAGGACTGAGGAGCCAGGCTCACTGTGAAACACGTTGGGAAGATCAAAGCCATCCTCTTCAGCTCCTGGCACAAACTCCATCCCTCTCCCTGAGCACTGTCTGCTGCTCAATCAGACTCGTTACATACTTGGCCACATCTATGTAAATGATCTGAGCTCCATATCGCAAAGATCAGCCACTGAAAATCTTAGCCATGTCTGGGACTCCAAACATGACCATTCCAATGCTGTACTTGCACTCGTCACAGTCACAGCCCTCCATAATCTTGAGCTCATTCCAAATTCTGATGCCCATATCCCAACTTGCACCAAGTCCCATTCCACCAACCCCCTGCACCCCATGTTTACATTGGCTATGGCCCAGAAACACTTCAATTTTCAAATTCTTATCCTTGTTCTCAAATCCCTCCCTGTCCTCCACCTTCCCTATCTCTGTGACCTCCTCCAAGCCGCCTCACTCAGTGTGGTAAGCAATCTTGGATATATTGCTCTCTAATCCTTTATGCACATCATTGAGAAACATTGTGCATAGCTGAGCACAGATCCCTGGGGACACCACTATTCACATCTTGCTCATTAGAGGACACACACATTATCCGTCCTCTCTGACTCATACCTCCAAACTAATTCCTGACATAAGACAAATACTTTTCACTAATTGGTTTGATGGGAGAAAGCAGAGGTTAATGGTGGAAATTGCTTGTCAGACTGGATGCCTGTGTCTAGTGGAGTGCCTGAGGGCTAGGTGCTGGGCCCATTACTGTTTGTTATGTGTATCAATGATTTGGATGAGAATCTGTAAGGCATGATTAGTAAATTTGCAGAAGACATTACAAAAGGTAGTCTCATGGAAATTATCAGATATTGCAGCAGGACCTTGATCAGCTGGGGAAGTGGGAAGAGAAATGAAAATTAAATTTATGTAGATTTGTGTGAGGTCTTGAATTTTAGAAAATTAAATCAAGGTTGGGGTTTCATTGTGTAGTGGAACAGTGGGACCTTGCAGTTCAGGTACACGGTTCTCTGAAAGTTGAGTCACAGTTAGACAGGGCAGTGAAGAAGGCTTTTGGTGCTCTGGCCATTATCAGTCGGGGCACTGGGTACAGGAATTGAGAAGTTATGTTGCAGTTGTACAGGACATTGGTGAGGCCGAACTTGGACTATTATGTTCAGTTTTGGTCACCTTGTTATAAGAAGGATATTATTCAACTGGAAAAAGTGCAGAAGAAATTTACAAGGATGTTGTCAAGTTTCAATGTCTGAGTTTTTGGGAAAGGTTGGACAGGCTGGGACACTTTTCTTAGAGTGTAGGAGACTGAAGGGGAATCCTTTAGAAGTGTATAAGACCATGAGAGACATGGATAGGGTGAATGCACCCAGTCTTTTTCCCAGGGTTGGGGAATTGAGAGCTATAGGGCAACAGTTTAAGGTCAGAGGGGAAAGAGAAAAAGGGAACCTGAGTGGCTACATTTTTACACAGAGGGTGGTACACATATGGAGTGAGCTGCTAGTCGAAGTGATTGAGGCGGGTGCATTAACAACATTTAAAAGGCACTTGGACAAATACATAGGTAAACGTTTGAAGGATATGGACCAAGTGAAGGGAAATAGGGTTAATGTGGATGGACATTTTGGTCAGCATGGTCCAGTTTGGGCCAAAGGGCCTGTCTCTGTGCTGGAGGACTCGATAACTCTATGACTCTATAATTCCATATGTTTCCATGTTTATGAACAGTCTCTCAAACATAGAAACAAAGGAACTAGGAGCAGGAGGAGGCCATTCAGCCCTTCGAATGGGCTCTGCCATTCAATATGACGATGGCTGATCATCCAACTTAGTCCCCTGTTCCCACTTTCTCCCCATAACCTTTGGTCCCTTTAGTCCTAAGAACAATACCTATCTCCTTCTTGAAACTATTTAATGTTTTGGTCTCAACTGCTTTCTGTGACAGAATATTCCACTAGCTTCCCAGGCTCTGGCTAAAGAAATGTCTCCTCATCTCAGTCTGAAATGGCCTTTCCCTTTTCTGTAAACTGTAATTCCTGGTTCTGAATTCCCCAGTCATCAGGAACATCCTTCCTGTGTTTTTCCGCCTTGTCCTGTTAGTACTTTACAGGTTTCAAAGTGATTCCTCTCAATCTTCTAACCTCCAGTGATTATAGTCCTAACCAATCCAGTTTCTCCTCAGATCTAAGTGCTGTCATCCCTGGAATCAGTCTGGTAAACCTTCGCTGCTCTCCCCCCATAGCCAGAACATCCTTCCTCAGATAAAGAGACCAAAACTGCACACAATATAATCATAAAATCACACAGTATAGAAGAGACCCTTCAGCCCATTAACTGTGTACCAGCCAAACTACACTAAACCTACACCAGTCCAACTTTCCAACATGAGGCCCATAGTTTGAATGTTATGACATTTCAACTGCTCATCCAAGTACTTTTTAAATTTTGTGAGGCTTCCCAATTCAACTACACTCCCAGGCTCTGCATTCCAGACCCACACCGCCCTCTGGATGAAAAACATCTTGAAACCTCCTATCTTTCATATTGAATGTGAGCCAACTCGTTATTGACCTTCCCACGAAAGAGAACAGCTGCTTTCTCTCCACCCTGTTCATTCCCCTCATAACCTTATACACCTCGATCACGTCCCCCCTCCACCTTCTCTGCTCTGAAGAAAACAACCCGAGCTGATCCAATTTCTCTTCATACTGAAAGGTTCCATTGCACACAACATCCTGGTGATTCCCCTCTGCACCCCGTCCAGTGCAATCACATCCTTCCTGCAGTGTGGTGACCTGAACAGCACACAGTACTCCAGCTGTGGCCTAACCAATGTTCTGCTTAACTGCAACATATCCTCCTGCTTTTATAACCAATACCTGAAATGACAAAGGCAAGTGTCCCATATGCCTTCATAACTGCTCTGTTAACCTGTCTTGCCACATTCAGGAATCCGCTGACAAGTACACAAAGATCGCTCTGTTCATCTGAGCTTCCTCAGTTCAAAGAACAAAGAACAAAGAAAATTACAGCATAGCAACAGGCCCTTCGGCCCTCCAAGCCTGCGCCAATCCAGATCCTCTATCTAAACCTGAGACCTATTTCCAAAGGATCTGTATCCCTTTGCTCCCTGCGCATTCATGTATCTGTCCAGGTACATCTTAAATGAGGTTGTCATGCCTAACTATATCATCTCCACTGGCAACATATTCCAGGCACCTACCACCCTCTTTCCATGCATATCTCCCTTAAACTTTTCCCCTCTCACCTTGAACTCATGACCCCTGGTCATTGAGTCCCGCATCCCGGGGAAAAGCTTCTTGCTATCCACCCTGTCTACACCTCTCACAGTTTTGTCAACCTCAATCTGGCCCCCCCCAACCTTCATCTTTCCAATGAAAGTAATCCTACATCTACTCAACCTCTCTTTATAACTAATGCCCTCCATACCTCAATTCTGATGAACCTCCTTTGCACACTCTCCTAAGTATCCACAATCTTCTGATAATGTGGTGACCAGGATTCTACACAGTTTTCCAAATGTGGCTGAACCAAAGACCGATACAATTTTAATATGACCTGCCAACTCTTGTACTCAGTACCCTGTCCGATGAAGGAAAGCATGCCATCTACCTTTTTAACCACTCTATTGACTTGCATTGCCACCTTCAGGGAACAATGGACCTGAATACCCAGACCTCTCTGTACATCAATTTTCCCCAGGGCTTTCCATTTACCATATAGTTCACTCTGGAATTGCATTTTCCAAAATTCATCACCTCACACTTGACCAGATTGAACTCCATCTGTCTGTTTCTCTGCCCAATTCTCCAATCTATCTATGTTCTGCTGTATTCTCTGACAAACCCCTCCACTACCTGCTATTTCACCAATCTTAGTATCATCTGCAAACTTAATAATCAGTCAGCCTATGCTTTCCTCCAGATCATTTGTGCATGTCACAAATAAGAGTGGTCCCAGCACGGATCCCTGTGGAACACCACTGGTCACAGTTCTCTACTTTGAGAAACTCCCTTCCACTATTACTCTCTGTCTCCTGTTGCCCAGCCTGTTCTCTATCCATATAGCAAGAACACCCTGGACCCCATGTGACTTCAATTTTTTCATCAGGCTACCATGGGGAACCTGATCAAACACCTTACTGAAGTCCATGTATATGACATCTACAGCCCTTCCCTCATCCATCAGCTTTGTCATTTCTTCAAAGAATTTTATTGAGTTGCTGAGACATGACATTACCTGCACAAAATCATACTGCCTATCACTGATAAGTCTATTTTCTTCCAAATGTACATTTATCCTATCCCTCAGTATCTTCTCCAGCAGCTTCCCTACCACTGGTGTCAGGCTCACTGGTCTATAATTACCTGGATTATCCTGGCTACCCTTCTTAAACAAGGGGACAACATAAGAAATTCTCCAGTTCTCTGGGACCTCACCCGTGTTCAAGTTTGCGATAAGGCCCCAGCTATTTCCTCTCTCATTTCCCTCAGTAAACTGGGATAGCTCCCATCTGGGCCTGGGCACTTGTCCACCTTAATGCCTTTTTGAATACCCAAAAATTCCTCCCTCCCTGTGCTGACTTGACCGAGAGTAATCAAATATCAATCCCTAACCTCAACAATCATCATTTCCCTCTCTTTGGTGAATACCGATGTAAAGCACTCATTAAGAATTTCACCCATTTTCTCTGACTCCACGCATAACTTTCCTCCTTTGTCCTTGAGTGGGCCAACCCTTTCTCTCGTCACCACCTTGCTCCTTATATACAAATAAAAGCCTTTGGGATTTTCTTTAACCCTGTTTGGTAATGATATTTCATGACCCCTTTTAGCCCTTTTGATTTTCCATTTCAGATTGGTCCTACTTTCCTGATAGTTTTCCAAAGATTCATCTGTTTTCAGCCACCGAGACCTTATGTGTGCATCCTTTTTCCACTTAGCCAGTCTCACAATTTCACATGTTATCCAGGGTTCCCTAATCTTGCCATTTCAATCCCTCATTTTCACAGGAACTTGTCTGTCCTGTACTCTAATCAACCTCTTTTTAAAAGCCTCCCACATATCAAATGTGGATTTACCTTCAGACTGCGGCTCCCAACCTACATTGCCCATCGCCTGCTGAATTTTGCTATAGTTGGCCTTCCCCCAGCTTAGCCCTCTTCCTTTAGGACCACTCTCGTCTTAGTCCATGAGCATTCTAAAACTTACAGAATTGTGATCAGAAACTTTAACCACCTGGCCGGGCTCATTCCCCAACACCAGGGCCAGTATGGCCCCTTCCTGAGTTGGACTATTTACATACGGCTCTATAAAACCCTCCTGGATGCTCCCTACAAATTTGCTCCATCTAAACCGACTAACTCCCAGTGAATCCCAGTCAATGTTGAGAAAGGTAAATTCTCCCATCACCACCACCCTGTTGCACCTACATCTTTCCTTAATCTGTTTACATATTTGTACCTCTATCCCACGCTCGCTCTTGGGAGCCCCAACATTGTTATCACATCCTTCCTATTTCTGAGCTCTGCCCATATTGTCTAACTGCTCGAGTCCTCCTTCAGTACAGCTGTGACCAGTAATGTAACTCTCTGACCAGTAATGTAACTCCTCCACCCCTTTTACCTCCCTCTCAATCCCACCTGAAGCATCTATATCCTGGGATATTTAGTTGCCAATCTTGCCCTTCCCTCAACCAAGTCTCAGTCATAGCAATAACATCATACTCCCAGATACTAATCCAAGTCCTAAATTCCTCTGCCTTACCTACTACACTTCTTGCATTAAAACAAATGCACCTCAGACCACCTGTTCCTTTGCGTTCCTCATCTGCCCCCTGCCTCTTCTTCCTCTTAATCACACTGACTTCATTATCTAGTTCCTTACAGGCCTTAATTACTACCTCCTTACTGCCCACTGACCTCCTCATTTTGTTCCCATTCCCCTGACAGATGTGAAAGACAGCATAAGAATTTGTTGGATCAAAGGCAAAGTACCAATTTCTAATTAGAGTGACAATCATGATGCTAGCCAACTATTCCCATCCCAACTGCTGGTATTATTGGACAACACAGATCTCAGACTGCAACACAAACAGAAACTGCTGAAGAAATGCAGTTGGTCTGCAGCATCTATGGAGTATAAGCGCACAATGCTGATGATTTAGATTTAATAATAAGACCTCCTTACACAATCCAAATGAAGATAAAATAAAACATATGAATAGAAAACACAAATTCAAAAGATTTCAAAACACACAGCAAAATAAAATCCTTTCTGTTTGAATGTTATTGATTTATAGTTCTCAAATAACGGGGAAAAGGGGTTCATTTCTCTATCACACCTTTAGGTTTAACTTAACTGTATTTTTCATTTCATTGTCTTGAAAGTTTGATTGCCTTTTCCTTGATTAATACTTCGCTGGCCACAGGTGAAGTGCCAGACTGGAGGATTGTCAATGTGGTTCCTTTGTTCAAGAAGAACAGCAAGGATAGGCCAGGCAATTCCAGACCGGTTAGTCTGATGTCAGTGTGAGGGAAATTATTTGAAAAAATCCTGAAGTAAAGGATTAACCAATACTTAGAGAGGTAGGGATGCCAGTATTGGTTTGATTGACCAAGGCCCCACATGAAAGGCTGGTCCTGATGGTAAGATCCCATGGGATCAAAGGCAAGTTGGCAAATTGGATCCAAACATGGCTTCCAAATATGAGGCAAGCAGTAATGGTGGAGGGTTGTATTGTGATTGGAAGTCTGTGACCAGCGGTGCATTACAGGGATTGGGGCTTGGACCCTTTCTGTTTGGAACTAATTGGATGTGATTGTATAATTAGAAAGCTTTTAGATGCCACATAAATTGGTGGTGTTTTTGATATTGATTTGATTTTTATTTTAGTTTATTGTCACGTGTACTCACATACAAACGTATAGGATTACAGTGAATGGTATGTCATGTCGCCTCACAAGGTGCCATCTTAGGTCCAAGGACCTAGGTACAGAATCTCAAGAGCAATTTAGAAAGAAAGATTAAAGTTAAAAGTTACACGTTACAGACCTATTTAGTTTCAAGAAGAAAATTTTTTAAAAATCTGCAAGTTCAAACATTACAGTATTTCTGAAGCGCTTAGCTACCTTGGGTTCATTTACTTTGAGTCATCACCTCAAGAGTGGAAGTCCACACTGAGGCCTTACTGGGCCAAGAGACCACCATATACAGCAAAAGACCACCTTGTGGGCCTAGAGACAACCAAACTGGGCCACTGAGAGATCACCACACTCAGCCGAGAGTCAATCACGCTGGTCTCAGAGACCAGCATGCTGGGCCAAGAGGTCACCACATTGAACTGAGAGACCATCATGTCTGACCAAGAGTCTGACTCACCAGGCTGGGAAGTCGCCCTGACAGGCCAGGACACTGCCACACCAAGCTGATAGGTCACATCAGTGGGTCTGCACTGGGTTGGATGCCAGGCATCTGAGCTGGGAAAGAAAAGAGAGAAGGACAAAAGAAAAACAAAAAAGGTGGAATAGAAAGAAGAAAAGGAAACAGACGGAGCAGATGAACTCGGTCTGAAGTGTCCTACTCTGCTGCCATCTTGGATCACCGGGTTTCAGGCTACAGTCTGATGTTGATCAGCTGGTAATTGGGCAGAGCAATGGCAGATGGAATTTAATCCTGATAAGTGTAAGATGATCCAATTTGGGAGGTCTAATAAGGGAGGGATATACACAATGAAAAATATGTGCCTTGGGTGTCCTTGTGCATGGATCACAGAAGGTTGGTCTGCAGGTACAACAAGGAATTAGGAAGGCAAATGGAATTTTGTCCTTCATTGCTAAAGGGATTGAGTTTAAAAAGCAGGGAGGTTATGTTGCAGCTGTACAAGGTGCGAAGAGGCCACACCTGGAGTACTGCTTGCAGTTTTGGTGTCCTTATTTGAGAAAGGATGTACTGGCACACAAAGGGGTGCAGAGGTTCACTAGGTTGATTCCGGAGTTGAGAGGGTTGCCTTATGAGGGGAGACTGAGTAGATTGGGATATATTCATTGGAACATAGAAGAATGAGGAGGGTGGGGGATCTTACAGAAACACATAAAATAATGAAGAGAATAGATAAGACATAGGACGTTTCCACTGGTAGGTGAAACTAAAACAAGAGGGCAGAGCCTCAAAATTAGGGGGTGCAGTTTTAGGACCAAATTGAGAAGGAACTTCTTCACCCACAGGATCATAAATCTCTGGAATTCCTTGCCCAATGAAGAAGTCGATGCTACTTCACTAAACGTTTTCAAAGCTAAGATTTTTTTTGAACAGTAAAGGAATTAAGAGATACAGTGAGAGCGTGGGTAAGGGGAGCTGAGTCCATGAAAAGATGAGCCATGATCTGATTGAATGGCGGAGCAGGCTTGAAGGGCCAGAAGGCCGACTCCTGCTCCTAGCTCTTATGTTCTTATGTGCCTTGGGAGTAGTGAGTAACAAAGAGACCTTGGTGTACAACTCCATCGATCCCGGAAGGTATCAGCACAGCTAGACAGGGTGGTGAAGAAGGCACATGGGATGCTAGCCATCATTAGCCAGGGTGTAGAATATACGAGCAAGGAAGTCTTGTTGTTAATTTACAGAGTATTGGTTAGGTCATATCTAAAATACTGTGTACAGTTCTGGTCATGACACTGTCAGAAGGATGTGATTGGACTGGAAGGGTGTAGAGGAGATTTACCAGGATGTTCCTGGGATTGAAAGTCTTTCCTATGAGGAAAGACTGGTTAGACTGGGTTTGTTTTCTCTGGAGCAGAGGAAACATGGGGGCAGTCTGAAGAAGGGGTACAAAATGTTGAGACACATAGACAAAGTCAATCGTGATCATCTTTTCCCCATGGCAGGCATGTCTAAGATCAGAGGGAATAAGCTTAATGTGAAGAAAATGTGTTTTAGAGGGGATTTGATGAAGCTTTTTTTTTCTCCCAGAGGGTGGTAGACATATGGAATGTGCTGCCTGAGATTGTGGTGGAGACAGGTCCTCTCACAACATTTAAAAAACATCCAGACGTGCACATAAAATGCCAGAGCATGGAAGGCTATGGACCAAGTGCAGGTAAATGGGATTAGTGCAGTTTGATGTTTACTGATCGGCGTCGACATGGTGGGCAGAAGGGCCTGTTTGTTTGCTGTATGACTCTATAACTATGAAGAGAAGGAGGTGGAAACATTTTTCATGTTTCTTGAGAAGATAGTTAAACAAGTGAGGTAGAGAAAAACAATGGAGCTTGCCCATGCAAATATGAACTTGGGAAGGTTACTACATCCCTGTCAGAGGAACGTTCTCAGGATCACAACGATGTGAAACGGTGAAAAGTGCAGATGAGTTGGTCTCGGAAACATACAGACAGAGGTTTCAGAACTTACAGAAACAGCCTCCACAAAACAGCTGAGAATACTTACAATGCTCTCAGAGAAATTATTCTCTGAGAAGAATTCAAAACTTCCTTCCCTTCATGAATCGGAATTCATATAGAAGACCAAAGGGGAACGACAGTAAGACAAGCAGCTAGAATGGCTCATGATTATAGACTTTAATAAAGCCAAAACCCTGCAGATGCTGGAATCCAAAGTAGACAAACAGGAGGCTGGAATAGCACAACAAGCCAAGCAGCATCAGGAGGTGGAGAAGTCACCTGATGGGAGACTGCTCCAGAAACCTTATTCCCATCAGGCCCAGAAATGGGAGTAAAATAAAAATTGAGAGAGAGTGTGAGGAAGGCAGGGAGCCAGGGGAGAGAATGGACAGTAGGGACCAGGCCGAGAACTCCTCCTCAGATTAAGAAGGAAATTGCTGAGGGTGGAAGTGATGCTCAGAAGCTGAAATGTTTCTCTGGGAATAAGGTGGGCCATGTGTCTTTGGAATGTTGGAAGTTCTGAGGTAGATCCATGGGAATTACAGGAGTTAGTAAAAATGAGTCAGAGAAGGGAACACAAACAGATAATCCCACGGAGCAAGTTGTAGCTGTAACTATAACAAAAAGGCCGGAGGTGAATTCTGTCATTAGTAAAGGAAGTTGGAAGGTAGATGAGAGATGGACAGGATTTTTATCAAAAAGAACGGTGACCACTTTTTCTTCAGCTAAACCCAGAACCAAACTGAGAGATACAGGGACAACACAATCACTTTTACTGGAGAAAGAATTGATTTTCCCTCCGGAGAGCTCGATGGGAGCTAAGGTATTAATCAATGGGATTGGTGGAGAATATATTCCACTTCAATTGTATAAAATGCAACTGGAATGTGATTTGTTATCAGGAGAAGTAATTGTCGGAGTGGGGGAAACATTCCCTGTTGAGGGAGTCGATTTCCTTCTGGGGAATGATTTGTCAGGACTAAAGGCAGTAACTTCCCCAATAATTACAGAATGTCCAAAGAAGGGCCAAGAATCAGAACAATGACAGGGACAGGTTCCTGGTCTCTCTCCTTCGTGTGAGGTAACCAGGGCAATGGTTAAACAAAATTCATCAATAAGGGTTGATGTGACACCACAGCAAGTGAAAGGATCGCTGAAACTTTCCGAAAGGGTGAAGATAATCCAGCTGGAGTGTTTGGTATGATGTCCCTAATTACAGCAGATCCAAAAAGCAGATTTTTAGATTACTTACAATGTGGAAACAGGCCCTTCAGCCCTTCCACACCGACCCACCGAAGAGTAACCCAACCAGACCCATTCTCCGACATTTACCCCTTCACCTAACACTACGGGCAATTTAGCATGGCCAATTCACCTTACCTGCACATTTTGGACCGTGGGAGGAAACCGCAGCACCCGGAGGAAACCCATGAGGAGAATGTGCAAACTCCACACAGAGAGTTGCCTGAGGCGGGAAATGAACCCGGGTCTCTGGCGCTGTGAGGCAGCAGTGCTAACCACTGTGCCACCGTGCCATCTTGAATGAAATAAATGAGCACAGTCAGCTCACACTGAGTTTGAGGCTGGAGGGGTTTCAGAGTGTTATTACCTTCAGAATGGAGGCTGATGAGGATGTGGAAACCCCACCCCCATCATAGACCCCCAGATGAAGAATGGTTGGTTAGACATTGGCTAGTGGTCCCACCAAGCTATCATAGGGAGATATTGTGAGGAGTACATCAGATTCCTATGACAGGACCATGGGGATTTGGATAACACAGGCGTCCAGAATCATGTGTGCTGAGCCAAAGGTATGTAAAGATGTGGTTCAGTTTTATAAAACGTGTCATACTTGACCTCATCCTTAGAAATCTGTCAGTTACAGATGCATTTGCCCATGACAGTATCAATAAGAGGTGACCACCACATAATCCTTGCGAAGATCAACTCCTGCATTCACACTGAGAATAATCTCTATTGTTTTGTGTGGCACTATCACCGTGCTAACTGGGACAGACTTACAACCAATCTCTCAACTCATGACTGGGCATCCATGAGGCACTGTGAGCCATCAACAGCAGCAGAAATCTGCTCCAGCACTATCTGAAACTTCATGGCCCAGTGTATCCCCCACTCAACCATTGCCATCTAAGCAGGGGATCAACCCTGGTTCAATGGAGAATTGAGGAGGGCATGCCTGGAGCAGCACCAGTCATACATCAAGATGAGGTGTCAACCTGGTGAAGCCACCAAGCAGGACTCCTTGCAGGCCAAACAGCAAAAGCAGAAAGTGATAGACAGAATTAAACAATCCCACAACCAATGGATCAGGTCTAAGCATTGCAGTCCTGTCACATCCAGTCGTGAGTGGACCTCACTGGAGGAGGAGTCTCCACAAATATCCCCATCCTCAATGATGGAAGAGCCCAACACAACAGTGCAAAAGATAAGGCTGAATCTTTCGCAGTAATCTTCAACCAGAAGTGCCGAGTGGATATCCATCTTGGCCTCCTCCAGTGGTGCCCAGCATTACAGATACCAGTCTTCAAGGTGGTAAAAACAATGACTCAGATGCTGGAAACTAGATTCTGGATTAGTGGTGCTGGAAGAGCACAGCAGTTCAGGCAGCATCCAAGGAGCAGTAAAATCGACGTTTCGGGCAAAAGCCCTTCATCAGGAATATAGGCAGAGAGCCTAAAGCGTGGAGAAATCAGCTAGAGGAGGGTGGGGGTGGGGAGAAAGTAGCATAGAGTACAATAGGTGAGTGGGGGAGGGGATATATCATTTACTGTATCCGTTGCTCCCAATGCGGTCTCCTCTACATTGGGGAGACTGGACACCTCCTAGCAGAGCACTTTAGGGAACATCTCCGGGACACCCGCACCAATCAACCCCACCACCCTGTGTCCCAACATTTCAACTCTCCCTCCCACTCTGCCGAGGACATGGGGGTCCTGGGCCTCCTTCACCGCTGCTCCCTCACCACCAGATGCCTGGAGGAAGAACGCCTCATCTTCTGCCTCGGAACACTTCAACGCCAGGGTATCGATGTGGACTTCAACCGTTTCCTCATTTCCCCTTCCCCCACCTCACCCCAGTTCCAAACTTTCAGCTCACCACTGTCCCCGTGACTTGTCCTGACTTGTCCTACCTGCCTATCTTCTTTCCACCTATCCACTCCACCCTCCCTCCACCCCCGACCTATCACCTTCACCACCACCCCTCACTCATCTATTGTACTCTATGCTACGTTCTCCCCACCACCCCCCTCCGCTAGCTTATCTCTCCATGCTTCGGGCTCTCTGCCTTTATTCCTGATGAAGGGCTTTTGCCCGAAATGTCGATTTTACTGCTCCTCGGATGCTGCCTGAACTGCTGTGCTCTTTCAGCACCACTAATCCAGATACCAGTCTTCAGCCAATTCGATTCACTCCACATGATGTCAAGAAATGGTTGGAGGCCCGAACAAAACTGGAATCACTGGGTATTGGGGGTAACCTCTTTGGTGGTTAGCATCAGACCTGACACATAGGAAGATGATCATGGTTGTTAGAGGTCAGTCATGTCAGCTCCAGGTCATCTCTGGAGGAGCTCCTCAGGGTCGTGTCCTTCAGTTGCTTCATCAATGATCTTCCCTCCATAAGGTCAGAAATGGAAATTTTCACTGATGATTGCACAATGTTCAGCACCATTTTCGACTCCTCAGATATTGAAACAGTCTGTGTCCAAATGCAATAAGATCTGGACAATATCCAGGCTTGGGCTGACAAGTGGCAAGTAACATTCATGTCACACAAGTGCCAATCTATGACCATCACCAATAAGAGACAATCTAACCACTGCCCCTTGACATTCAGTGGTGTGACCATCACTGAATCCCCCACTATCAACATCCTGGGAGTTACCATTGATCAGAAACTCAACTGGACTCACCACATAAACACTGTGGTTATAAAAGCAGGTCAGAGGCTAAGAATACTGCGGCAAGTACCTCACCTCCTGACTCCTGAAAGCCTGTCCACAATCTACAAAGCACAAGTTGGGAGTGTGATGGACTTGTGATCCACTTGCCTGGATGTGTGCAGCCCCCAATATCACCCAAGAAGCTTAACACCATTCAGGACAAAGCAGCCCACTTGATTGGCACTGCATCCACATGCAACCACGCCATCTGCCACCAATGCTCAGTAGCAGTAGTGTGTACCATCTACAAGATGCACTACAGAAATTTGCCAAAGATCCTAGACAGCACCTTCAAGACACACGACTAGTTCCATCGAGAAGGACAAAGGCAGTCGATAGATTTTCAAGTTCCAAGCACCAGTTTCAAGTTCCCCTCCAAACCACTCACCATCTTGACTTGGAATATATTGCTTTCCTTCACTGTTGCTGGCTCCAAATCCTGGAATTCCCTCCATAATGGCATTGACGGTCAGCCCACAGCAGGTGGACTGCAGCAGTTCAAAAAGGCAGCTCCCCACACCTCCTCAACGAGCAACTAGGAATGAGCAATAAACGCTGGCCATCCAGCGCTGAAAACACATTCCACAAAATGAAGAAATAAAAATAACTTGTCGAGTTATAGGTAAACACGTGATTAAAGCAGGATCCTTAATTCCTCTCCCAGTTTTTGAGAAACCATTCAGTTGTGTACAGGTGTGTCAAGCAGTGAGGGAGCAGAGAGGGATGAGAAAAACTGTGAGAGCCAAAGAGAATTGGACAATTCCCAAAGTGAACTTTCTCCTGTGAGGTGAACAAACTCAAAGACATTACAGAATTCAGACACTGTATTTTTATATCTGGAGAAAGATTAACAGAGGGACAGAGGGAGATTGCTCAGAGAATACAAAGAAGTTTGTATGAGGAGTGGTTGAGGCCTGTACTCGGTCTGTACTCGATGGAGTTTTGAAGGATGAGGGAGAATCTCAGTGAAACATACAGTATACTGAGAGGCCTGGATAGAGTAGACATGGAGAAGATGTTTCCACTTGGCAGAGAGACTGGGACCTGATGGCACTGCCTCAGAAGGGGCCGTCCTTTGGAAGTGAGATGAGGAGGAGATTCTTCATCCAGAGAGTGGTTAATCTGTGGATTAATCATCGCCGCATAATGCTGTGGAGGCCAGGTCCTTGAGTGTATTTAAGACAGAGATAGATATGTTCTTGATTAGTAAGGGGATCAAAGGTAACGGAGAGAAGGCAGGAGAATGGGATTGACAAACAAATCAACTGTGATGGAATTGCAGAGCAGACTTGATGGGCTGATTGGCCACATTCCGCACTGATACATGGTCTTTAAAAGATACACTTGGATGTTCCACATTAATCAAACATGACGTGGATGGAGGTAATTCAGATCCAATAAAACAAAACCCATTTTGGTTAAACCCAGAGAAACAAGCCAAAGTAACAAAGGAAGCTCAATATTTGTTGGAGTATCAACTGATTGAACTGTCAGAGTAATTGGAGTTCTCCCGTGTAGGATTGAGCAAAATTCCCTATTATTTAAACCCCTGGATTTTTTAAAATCTTTTAAAAATAAAGAGGCAGCTGGGCTGAGCTCTGGGGAAACACAGAGACACGGAGATGGCTGCCTGGAAACATTGTTCTGCCTGGAATCCCAGTTCACACCTCAACCCTTAAAGAGACACCAACCAGACCTCATTCTCCAGACTGAACCTCACTTTTACACCTCGGCCTACTAACACAAACATTTTGAACCTGTACAGATACTGGACATTCAACACAATCAATATTTATTCACAGGGATATTGGGCATTCATCATCAATCAAGATACATTCACACACACTCTTAACTGTCAGGAAGCCAACTGACCCCAAAGGGAACACCAGAAACACATTGGCCAACACCGATCTGAGGGGAGATAACGGGGCACACAGTCTGTATAACAGACAGCCCTAATCTGAGGGTGAGCCTTTTCAACAACAAGTTTCTGCAGGAACAGCTTCAGCAAGTCCCAACAAGCAGCTTCAGAACCAAGAACCACAGAGGCTGAACAGAGAAGCTGCATCCAGAAACCAAACCAAGAGCATCATCGCAACAAAGGACACCCGAGAGCAGGAACACCAACCAAACGCGATCTGAACAAGAGCTTCCAGAGACAGGCCTGTTCCGATCACATTCCCAGATACTTTCACCCCATCCCTACCCCCATTCCATTTATCTCTCAGCCCCCGGCCCACAGGTCTTATTCCTGATGAAGGGCTTATGCCCGAAATGTTGATTCTCCTGCTCCTCGGATGCTGCCTGACCTGCTGCGCTTTTCCAGCACAGCACTCTCGACCCTGATCTCCAGCATCTGCAGTCCTCACTTTCTCACAGACCTGTCCTGAGCCAAGAGAACCGACAGTGAGAACCTCACCAACAGGACACATTTTAAACCTGTATTTTCCTCGGTGCTGAGCTGAAAATCCTGAGACCCCAAAGTTTCCCTCTGAGCTCGCAGGGAGGGGATGGCGGCTGGTGACAGTGCATTGGGACCCCAAGGGTAGGGAGCCTGATTAAAGTTTGTGTGATTCAAACTGTTTTGCTTCTAATAGTAGAAAGTGAGGACTGCAGATGCTGGAGATCAGATTCGGAAAGTGAGGTGCTGGAAAAGCGCAGCAGGTCAGGCAGCATCCGGGGAGCAGGAGAATCGATGTTTTCGGCAGAAGCCCTTCATCAGGAATGTTGGGAAGGACAAACTTGCAGAACATTTCTGGGACACATGCACCAAACAACCCCACCACCCTGTGGCCAGACACTTCAAATCCCCCTCCAACTCTGCCAATGACATGCAAGTCCTGGGCCTCCTCCACTGCCAACTCCAAGCCATTCGACGTCTGATTGGATTAGATTAGATTCCCTACAGTATGGATACAGGCCCTTCGTCCCAACATGTCCATTCCAACCCTCCGAAGAGTAACCCACCCAGACTCATTCCCCGACCCTATATTTACCCCTGACTAATGCACATGACACTATGAGCAATTTAGTATCGCCAGTTCAGCTAACCTACACATTTTGATTAGATTAGGTTCCCTAGAAGTTGGAAACAGGCCCTTCGACCCAACCAGGCACCGACTCTCCGAAGAGTAACCCACCCAGACCCATTTCCCTCTGACTAATGTACCTAACACTGCGGGCAATTTAGAATGGCCTATTCACATGACCTGCATATCTTTTGGACTGTGGGAGGAAACCGGAGCACCCGGAGGAAACCCGCACGTGGGGAGAACGTGCAACCTCCACACAGACAGTCGCCCAAGGCTGGAATCGAACCTGGGTCCCTCGTGCTGTGAGGCAGCAGTGCTAACCACTGAGCCACCATGTCTGGAGGAAGAATGCCTCATTTTCCACCTTGGGACCCCCCAACCACACGGCATCAATGTTGTTTTCACTCGTTTCGTTATCTCCCCTCCCCCCACTCACCAACGAATATCCAATCCTCCAACCACCCTCTTGAATTTTCCTATCTATCCATAATCCATCCCACTTATTTGCTCCACCATCCCTTCTGAACTATCACTACCACCTCCACCCCCACCTATCCCCTTCCCAGCTACTTTCCTCCAGCCCCCGCCCCACCCTCCTATTTATCTCTCAGCCCCCTTCCACTCCCCCATCCTTCCTGATGAAGAGCTAATGCCTGAATCGTCGATTCTCCTGTCCCTCAGATGCTGCTGTGCTTTTCCAGTGCCACACTTTTCCACTGTAACTTCTAATAGTGTTTAACCAGTGTTTAATTTGTCAGTGCATTTAATTGGTGTTCTCTGTATAATGGATACTGTTAATTTCACTGATTATTACATTTGCATTTGCTCCTGTATTATACTTACCTTTTGTATTGAATAAACGCAGAAATTCTTTTGCCCTGAAACACCCATCTACTGCCTTCTTCATTTGACATTTTTAAATAAATCCAGTGGCAGAACCAGGGACCTGGGGTTGATTCAAACCATCTAAAAATCAGCAAATTACTGATCATAAACTCGACAGGGTACCCTGATTGAACTGTAAGAGTAATTGGAGTTCTCTTGTAGTGTTGGTTCTGAAACCAAATGTTTCAATTAGATTCTGTGTAGACAGTTGGAAAGTGAATGGAGTCACAAAGATGGATTTGTACCCTATTCCCAGGTCAGGAGATTGCATTGATAGGATAGGTAGTGTGTCATTCTTATCCAAAATTGATTTGTTAAAAGTACCACTGACCACAAGAGCAAAGGAAATTTCTGCATTTGTTGCATTCTGGATCTTTGTATACAATGGAAAACTCAAATACATTCTCAACATTTTGGGATGACAGGGTATAGACTGACAGCAGAACTGAAGAAAACTAGCTTTATGAGGGAAATGGTTTTGGAAAATTTATGGGATTAAATTCTGATAAATCCACAGGATCCAATAATCTACACCTCAGATTACTTCAGAAAATGCCCAAAACGTTTGGAAACATTGATGTTCAAGATTCTATACATTCTGGAATAATTCCCACTGACTGGAGAGTTGCTCATGTAACATCACTATTTAAAATGGGAGGGAGAGAGAAACTGGACATCTTAGACCAATCAGCCTGAAAATACTCAAGTCTATTATGAAAGATTTAATCACTGCGCACGTGAAAGATAGTGACAGGATTAGACAGGGTCAGCATGGTTTGTGGAAAGGGAAATCATGCTTAACAAATTGACTGGAATTGCTTGAGTATGTAAAGAGCGAATTTGACAAGAAGGAGGCAATTGACGTGGTATATTCGGAACGTTTACAAGGTTTTTAATAAGTCCCACAGAAGAGAGCATAAAAAATTAAGATTCCTGGGACTGGGGGCAGTGTACTGACATGGATAGAGAACTGGTTGGCAGGCAGGAGACAAAGAGTAAAAACAAACTGGAATTTTTCTGAAAGGGTACCACAGGCCTGGATCCAGCTATTCACAATATTTGTTCATGGTTTAGATGAGGGAACTTAAGAGTAATATCTCCAAGTTTGCAGATGACACAAAGCTGGGTGAGAGGGGGAGCTGTGAGGAGGATGCAGAGATACCTCAGTGTGATTTGGAGATGTTGAGTGATGGCAGATGAAATACAATGAAGTTAAATGTGAGGTTACCCGGTTTAGTAGAAAAAGGCAGATTATTATCTGAATGGTGATAGATTGGGAATGGGGTGGTGCAATAAGACCTGGGTGTCTGTGTATACCCGTCACTGAAAGTCAGTGTGCAGGTGCAGCAGGCAGTGAAGAAGGTAAATGATACGTTACCTTCATAGTGAGAGGATTTGAATACAGGTGCAGGGATGTCTTGCTGTAATTGTATGGGGACGTAGTGAGACCACACCTGGAATATTCAAAACAAAAATGGTTCAGTGACAGGACACAGTGGGTGGAGGCAAAAAGTTATTTGTGTGACTGGGCCCAGTGTGCAGTGGGATACCACAGGGATCAGTGCTGGGTCCCTTATTGTTCAGGATGTATTGAAACAATGAAGCTGAGAATGTGAGAGGTGAGGGATGGGGGTGAGTGGATGGTGACTGAGTTTGTAGATGACACAAGGTTTGGCAGATGGTTGACAGTGAGGAAGAAGGTCTTAGGTTACAGGAGGATCTAACTGGATTGGTCAGATGGGCAGATCAGCGTCAGATGGAACTTACCCCTGATAAATGTGAGGTGATGAACTTTGGAAGATATAACAGATGAATAAGGTATTTATGAAGGTAGACAGAACACTTGCCTTTATCATTTCAGGTATAGATGAGAAGACCAGGGAAGATATGTTGGTTTCCTCCGGGTGCTCCGGTTTCCTCCCACAGTCCAAAAGATGTGCAGGGTCAGGTGAATTGGCCATGCTAAATTGCCCGTAGTGTTAGGTAAGGGGTAAATGTAGGGGTATGGGTGGGTTTCGCTTCGGCGGGTCGGTGTGGACTTGTTGGGCCGAAGGGCCTGTTTCCACACTGTAATCTAATCTAATCTAATCTAATCTAAATCTAATCTATACAGAGCTTTGGTTAGGCCACAGCTGGGGTACGGTGTGCAGTTCTGGTCACCACGCGATCGGAAGGATGGGATTGTACTGGAGGGAATGCAGAGGGTATTCACCAGGATGTTACTTGGGATGAAGCATTTCAGTGATGAAGAAAGGCTGGAAAAGCTCGGGTTGTTTTCTTTGAAGCAGAGAAGGTGGAAGGGGGACCTGATAGAGGTGTATAAGGGTATGAAGGGAATGGGCAAAATGAATAGAAAGCAGCTTTTCCCCTTACTCAGAGTTGGCACACATTCAATGTGAAAGACAGAAGGTTTAGAGGGGATTTGAAGAGCAGGTTTTTATTCAGAGGGTCGTGGGGGTCTGGTTTGCACTGCCTGGGATGCTAGGTGAGGTAGCAAATCTCTCAACCTTTAAAAACTACTTGGATAAACACTTGAAATTCCATAACATTTAAAGCTATGGGCCACGTGTTGGAAAGTGGGAATGGTGTAAGTTTAGTGTCGTTTGGCTGGTACACAGTTAATGGGGTGAAGGCCTCTTCTGTACTGTGTAACTTTATGATTCTATTGCCTGCAGTTTTGGTCTTCTTATCTGTGGAAGGATGTTCTGGCTGTGGAGGGAGGGCAGCGAGGGTTTACCAGACTGATTCCTGGGATGACAGCACTTAGATCTGAGGAAAAATTGGATCAGTTATGGTTATATTCACTGGAGTTTAGAAGATTGAGGGGGATCACATTGAAAACTCAAAAATCCTAACAGGATAAGGCAGGATGTTCCTGATAACTGGGGAGTCCAGAACCAAAGATTACAATTTAAGGATATGGGAAAGGCCATGTAGGGCTGAGATGGAGAGAAATGTTTTCATTCAGTGAATGGGAAGCCTGTGGAAGTTTCTGTCACTGAAAGAAATTGAGCTCAAACCGCTGAATGCTTTCGAGAAAGGGCACGATATAGTTCTCAGGGTGGAAGGGTTCAAAGGTTACAGGGACAAAGTGGGAACAGGCGATTGTGTTGGATGATCAGTCATTGTCACATTGAATGGCGGAACAAGCTCCAAGGGCTACTCCTGCTCCTAGTTTCACTGTTTGAGAGACTATTCATCAACATGGAAACATATTGATTGAGAAAACACATTTGCCTTGGGTCAGGAATTAGTTTGGAGGCAGGAGACAGAGAGGAAGGATAATGTGTGTGCTCTCCAATGAGCAAGATGTGAATAGTGGTGTCCCCAGGGATCTGTGCTGGGACTTCAGTGTTTCACAATATCTCTCAATGATGTGCAAAAAGGATTAGACAGCCATATATGCAAGATTGCTAACCACACAGAATGAGACAGCTAGGAGGAGGTTACAGAGATAGGGAGGGTTGAAGGACAGGTAGGGTTTGAGAATAAGGATGAGAATTTGTAAATCGAGATGTTGTTGGACTGGGAGCCAATGTCGGTTAGCGAGGATGATGGGGGATGGGGATGGGGCTTGGTGCAAGTTTGGATACACGCAGCAGAGTTTGGGATGAGCTGAAGTTTACAGAGGGCAGTGGCTGTGATGTGGGCCAGAACAACATTGGATTGATCATGTTTGGAGTCCCAAAGCAAAGAGATTTTCAGTGGGTGATCTTTGTGACATGGAGGATTTGGGGCTCAGATCAGCCTCAAAGATAAGGCCAAGATAGCAAGGAGTCTGATACTAAATAAAAGCTGAAAAAGCTGTGGTTGCTGTAAATGAGAAACAGAAACAGAAATTGCTGGAAAAGCTCAGCAGGTCTGGCATCATCTGTGGAGAGAAAGCAGAGTTAACATTTTGGGTCAAGTGAACCTTTTTTAGAACTGTTCTGTTTTTGTAAAGAGTCTGGTTGAGCAGCAGACAGTGCTTTAGTGAGAGGAATGAAGTTTTTAGTGGGATCTGCAAAGGATGGATTTGATCTTCCCAATGAGTTTCCCAGTGAGCCTGGCTCCTCAGTCCTGACTGCTCTTAGCTGCTGTGATTGTCACTGATTGGACACTTATTATTAGAGATTCTGACCACAGCAGAAAGCCCCGGTGTAAAAAATAACTGCAAAGACTGTCAGCTCACCAGGTTGAAACTTCACCAAGAGAGGAAGTGAAAGGAGGAGCTTGGAACAGCTGGACGTTTGTTACTGAGATGGAAGAAAACTGTGAACTGTCTGCACTCCCTGGAATCTGACAGTACATAAGGATATTAAAACTAGGAGCAGGAGTAGGCTATCTGGCCCCTCAAGCCCGCTCCGCCATTCAATAAGATCATGGCTGATCTTTTCATGGCCTCAGCTCCCCCTACCCGCCCCCTCACCATCATCCTTAATTCTTTTATTGTTCAAAAAATATCCACCTTAGCTTCAAAAACATTTACTGAGGAAACCTCAACAACTTTGCTGGGCAAGGAATTCCATAAATTCACAACCCTCTGGGTGAAGAAGTTCCTTCTCAATCCAATCCGAAATCTGCTCCCCCGAGCACAGGAAGAGGCCATTCAGCCCATCATGTCTGTGAGTGATCCAATTAATCCCACTGCTCCTCTCTCTCCATAACCCAGCAAATCTTTCCTTTTCAGCTCAATCTCTAGTTGCCTGTTGTAAACCTGGGTCCACAGCAGAGTCTTTTCCCTAACCTGGGCTCAAAATTGGCGTCTTGTTCATTCATTGGGAGACAAGCTGCCTGGGCTGGGAAATGGAGCTCAGGACCCTGAACATTCCCTCTCCCCTCCTGAAGGACACTTGATGCTGAGGGATAGTTCCATGGAGCGCTACAATATATACCCTACCATACACACTTCCCCATTCTGTGTGTAAAAGGCTGGAGCTTGCCAGCAGGATATTCAACTGCAGGAGCCATCATCAGTTTGATAAATTCTGACCACATTCACTTTCCAGAATGTTTCAACTCGTTACTTATATAAAATCTGTCCATCTCCTCCTAAGTGTGAGGCAGGGAAGGGGCCACTCCATTTCAGACAATTTGGAATTTATGGAACACAAATGGAGTAAGCTGGGAAAGGACATCGGAATCATGGAGTTTGGAGGTGGGATGAGCAGGAATAAGGATTTCTGTGGTCAAGGGGATGATGTAGTGCAGAGGCAAACAATGTTGTAGAGTTTGAAATAAGAGACCTATGTGATGGAGAGGATGCAGGGTTTCAAGCTCCAATACTGGAGGGTCCAGTGGGGAAGAGGCCCATGCTTATTGCTGTTCATTGGACATTCCAGTGGGATGGAGGCCCATGTTTACTGATCTCTGTTGGAGGTTCCAATTGAGTCCCGTGGAATTGGAATGTTGGTATTTCTTGCAGCAATTGGAATCTTGGTATTTATTATAAAAGGACTGGATTACAGAAATAAAGAAATATTGTTACAATGAGACCACATCTGAAGCATTGTGTCCAATTGTGGTCTCCTTACTTGATGAAGGATATGGTGGCACTGGATGCAGTTCAGAGGATGTTCACCAGACTGATTCCCGGGATGAAAGGGCTGTCGTACAGGAATGGCTGAATAGCTTTGGCTGATACTCACTGGAATTCAGTCGCATGATGCGAGATCTGAGTGAGCTATATAAGATGCTAAAGGGGATTGATAGGGCAGGCATGGAACAGATGTTCCCTCTTGTGGGCCAGTCTCGAACAATAGGGAAAAGATATAGAGTGAGAGGAGGTAGGTTCAAAACTGAGATGAGGAGAAACTACAGGTGGCACAGTGATACAGTGGTGAGCACTGCTGCCTCACAGTGCCAGGGACCCAGGTTTGATTCCACCGTCAGGCAAATATATGGAGTTTGCACATTCTCCCCCTGTCTGCATGGGTTTCACTTGGGGGCTTCGGCTTCCTCCCATAGTCTAAAGATGTTAAACCTAGGAGGATTGGCCATGCTAAATTACCCATAGTGTCCAGGGATGTGTAGGTTTGGTTCATTAGGCATGGCAAATGTAGGGTTACAGGGAAAGGGTAGGGGGAATGGGTCTGGGTGGAATGCTCTTTCAAGGGTCGTTGTAGACTTGTTGGGCCGAATGGCCTGTTTCCATACTGTAGGGATTCTGTTCTATTGTAACTCCTTCTCTCAGAGTATTGTGAATCTGTAGAAGTCACTGCCCCCAGAGTGCAGTGAAGGCAGAATCAATCAACAGATTGAAGAAAGAAATAGATATCTTTCTGATGAAAAGCAGGATAGAGGGCAATAGGGAGCAGTCTGGAAAGTGGAGATGAGGATAAGATCAGCCATGGTCATGTTAAACGGCAAATGGGCTTGAAGGGCTGAATTACCTATTCCTGCTCCTCATTCCGAAGTTCCAATCTTGCTACGACAATGTGATCCATGTTAACTGGTCTCTATAGGAGGATCCAGTTGCAACAAGTCACATGTTTACTGGTGTCTGTTGGAGGTTCCAGTTTGAAACTGGTCCATATTTACTGGAGAGTTCAATGAAATGGAAGCCTTTCTTTCCTGGTTTCTATTGGAAGGCCCAACAGGAATAAGGTCCATGTTCACTCATCTCTGTTGGAGTATTCACTGGGAAGAAGGCCCATATTTACTCATCTCCATGAGAGAGCTCAGTGGCAAAGAGGCCCATGTTTAATGGTCTGTATTTGATGGACCAGTTGGAATGAATTCCATGTTTCCTGTTCGCTATTGGAGGGTCCCAATGGGTCATGGACACCATGGTAGGTGTGGGCCTCAGTTCCTTTCTGTTGTAATTGTGTGATGGTCCTGGCTTCATCCCAGAACCTGACTGTGAAAGGGGAAGGAGAAGAGAAGGGATTGGACAATGTTGTGGATGGATCAGTGGGTCAGAGCCTGTCTTGTCCCTCCAGCTCACACTGATGGCCTGAGGATCTCCTCTCTCTGCTGGGCCTTCATGGAATGAGGTTTGTATCCAAACCAGTTCCCAGTGAGAACAGGGCAACAGCACAGAACTGCCTTTCATTTGACAAGAGTCTGTCCATCTTCCTGAGACAGGCTGATGCCTAGTCAATGTGAGAAATGGGGCCTTACTCCAGGAAAAGACATGCTTCTGGGGTGAAGAGTTAACATCCATTAGTGAGGCAGAGCAGATGGAGATTTTCCCTGTATTTAAATGTTGCCAACTGGGACATTCTGAGAAAGAGAGAGGCAGGGAGTGTGTGTGTGTGTGTGTGAGAGAGAGACAGTCAGAGAGATAGAGATTGAAGGACAGGGTGTGAAAGAGAGAAAGGGACAGAGAGAGTCTGAGGCAATGTAAAATGAGTAAAGGGAGAGAGAGAGAGAGCAAAATAGAGGGAGATAGAGATGGTTAGGTTGAAGAATAGAGAGAGAGAGAGAGATAGGGTATGAGACAGTGTGACTGAGAGAGAAGAATAGAAAGGAGAGAGAAAAAGATAGAGTGAGTGTGAGACTAGGGGTAAAGGGAATCGAGTGAGAGAGATAGACAGACGGATAGACAGACAGGTTCTGGTCACCGCATTATGAGAAGGATATGACTGTATTCAAGAGGGTGCAGAGCAGATTTCCCAGGATACTGTTAGGCCTGGAGGGTCTGAGCTATGAGGAAGGATTGGAAAGGCTGGGATTGTTTCTCTTAGAGCAGTGAAGGTTGAGAGGGAACCTGCTAAAGGGCTATAAGATTATGAGGGGCAGAAATAGAGTGGACAGGAAGGCAATTTTTCCATAAGTAGAGGAATCAATACCCAGGGGCAGATTGAAGATAACACAGACATACAAAGATAGAAACAGGGAGCAGGAGTAGGGTTAGGGTTAGGGTTAGGGTTAGGGTTTCGCCCTGTGAGGCTGGTCTATCACTCAATATGATCATGGCTGATCCTCTCCCTCAATGCCAAGCTGGGATTAGTATTGTTAGATCATTGATGACCTGGATAGATTTGTTAAATGCTGTTCATGTCATTGAGCTTCTGATTGAGAGAGGGACAGAAAACACACAGAGAGAAAGAGAGAGAGAGAGAGAGAAAGGTTCACATTGTGAGATTGAGTGAGAGGGCAAGGCATTTAACTGCTACCCCAGGACTCAGTGTTCCAATGTCCCGGAATAGCGCCTGCTATAGAGATCAATTAGAGAGTGACAGGAGGGAGGGACAGAGACAAAGAGAGAGTGAGAGAATGAAAGACTGAGGGTATGAGGAGAGAACAAGTGAGGAAACAGGTAGATAGATAAGTGAAGGAGAGTAATGGATGATAAGAGAGAGAGAGAGATCAACCAACAAAGAAGGAAAGGAAGATAAACAGAGTGTCAAACATACATGGAAAAAGGGAAAGATACAAGTGGTTATATAATTGGGAGAGGACAGAGTCGGAAATGGAAATAGAAAAAGAGGGAGTAAGTCAATGAATGACAGGAACATATACAAGAGAAAGGGGAGAAAGAGGAAAAAGGGAAAAGCGAGGGAGGAAGTTCGTAAGGATGAGCAAGAGAGAGAGAGAGAGAGAGAAAAGGAAGTGTGAGGGGCTGACGTGGCTCTCTCTGCCCGATGCCATTTACATACTGAGGAACACCCAGTCAGACTCTCTCAGGCTGCAGCTTTATAAAGCAGAGCCCAGTGAAGGGAGAGTTTATCAGGAACCAGGCACAGGGACAAGAGCACACACCATGATTTCACACATCCAGCTGATCTGGCCCCTGGCATTCTGTGTCACAAGTACATCAGCAATTTCTCCTTCCAATCTGAATCTTTAACTCTCCATTTCACTTCATTGTGATTGAAGGAAAAATGCTCAGTGTCTTCAACAATTTCTCATTTGACAGTCTTTTTTTGTGACAGTTCTGACTTCACTGTGTTTCTCTCTGACCACTCAGGTATCAGGGGAGACATCATCATGACCAAGTCTCCCCCGGTGCTGTCAGTGGGACTGGGCCAGACCGCAACACTCACCTGTAAATCCAGTCAGAGTACCACGACTGAAGTTGAATGGTTCCAGCAGCGAGAAGGACAGAAACCCTCTCTCCTGATCTACAATGCAGTAGCACGATACACAGGAGTCTCCAACAGATTCACCGGGACAGAAGTGTCCAGCACACACTTCACCCTGACAATCAGCAACGTTCAGAATGAGGATGTCGCTAACTATTACTGTCAGCAAAGTTGGAGCTGGCCTTGGTGCAGTGATACAGAGCCATACAAAAACCTCAATACACACATCCCACTGATATATATAATATATAATAATGGACACACAGTCCCACCTCCTGCGCTGACACATCCCATAACCATACATAATATATAATAATGACACACAGTCACAGTTATATGTAAACAAAACTTAACAAATTAGCTCCATGCCAGGCTTGTCACTATTCAGTCCCTGTGGTAGTCACTGCTCACTTAAAGTCTTGAGTTTCCTTATTACATTATGAGCACATGTGAAGAGCAATTGCAAGGGTGAACTTTGAAAAATAAAGTTCACAAACCTCCCAAGCCCAGCTGGACACAGCCCAGACAGAGAGACAGGGACTCAACAGAAAGACAGAAATAGTTTGAGAAAAACAGAGATAAAAGAAGACATAAGTGACAGTGAGAAAGACAGTGAGAAGGTGAGAGTAAGTGACAGACAGAGAGGGACAGGGAGAAGGTGAAAGTGAATGAGCAACAGAGAGAGAAAGGAAGAGGGTGAGAGTGACAGAGGGAAGCAGAGACCAGAGGTTTTTGTACAGCCTCTGCACTGGGAGCTCTCACTGTGGCTTACGTTCAGTAAAGAAACCAAGCTCAGACTGAGTAAGTAAACCTCAATCCTCTGTTATTAATCCTTTCAATACTGAAACACACTTTCTAAAACACAAATGCTGAAATTCCACAGGTGTTAGTGGGAAGCTGCAGTGAATGAAATGGTTGATTGAGGAGCATTGTGTCTCACAGTGTGTCCAGCTGTATTTCTTTAGTTCCATTACTCAGCAAGATATAAGTCAGTAAGTTTTACTCACCATGTGGAGGGGCTCTGTCCATTTGCAGCCTGTGGTCCCATTCCTGCAGCAAGGAGTGAAATCAGTGAGTAGCCTCCTGCCAGTCTCAGTGTGACAGACATGGGCAGAGTTTGATGTGAGCTCTGGCTCCCTGTCCCAGTCTCTGATCTCACTGACCTCAGCAGCAGCAGCAGCAGCAGCAGCAACACAGTGAGACACCGAGCTCCCACCTCCCCCAGCTTTAGCTCTGCTCAATCACACAATCACAGAATTGTTACAGTGCACAAGGAGGCCATTCTGTCCATCCTGTCTGTACTGGCTCTCTGAATGAGCAATTCACTGAGTGTCATTCTCCTGCCTTCTCCCTGTCACCCTGCACATTGTTCCTTTTCAGATAACAGTCTCATTCCCTTCAGAATGTTTCATTGAAGCTGCCTCCACCACACTCTCAGGCAGTGCATTCCACACCTTAACCACTCACTGGCTGAAAATGTTTTTCTTCATCTCACTTTTGTTTCTTTTCCCAATTACTTTCAATCTGTGGTCTCTCCTCTCAATCCTTTCTCAATTGTGAACATTTTCTCCCTGTATACTCTGTCCAGACCTCTCCTGATGTTGAATTCCTCAAACACATCTCTCAGCCTTCTCTTCTCCAAGGAAGACAGTCCAAATTTCTCTGTTCTATTTTCATAACAGGCATTATTCATCCTTGAAACTTCCACTTTTTTTTTAACATGTCTGCAAACTATTCACATCCTTCGTGAAATATTCACCTTATCTATTCCCTGTATTCCTATTTGTCTGCATGTGGCTAAAATTTCTGTCGACCTTTCCTATCCATGTTATAATCAGATTCGCCTCTACGACTTCCTCTCACAGTTCATTCAATACACCCACTGCCCTCTATGTGAAAGAGATGCACCTCAGGTCCCTTTTGAATCTTTCCCCTCTCACCTTAAACGTCTGCCCTCTAGTTTTGGACTCTCCTACCCTGGGGAAAAGACCTTGACTAGTCACCTTATCTATGCCCATTATGATTTTATAAACCTTTAAAATGTCACCCCGTAGCCTCTGACCTTCCAAGAAAATAGCTCAGGCCTAACCAGCCTCTTCTTAAACTCAAACCCTCCAGTCTCGGTGACATCCTTGTCATCCTTTTTACACCCTCTCCAGTTTAATGACATCCTTTCAATAGCAGCGTGACCAGAAATGTGGCCTGACCAACTCCTGTACCCAATGCTCTGACTGGCAATTGTAACCAAATGCTTTCCTCACCACCCTGCCCACATGTGACTCCAGTTTCAAGGCACTATATGCCTCCACCGCTTGATCTCCCTCTTTGATAACACTCCCCATTGCCCCATAATTAACTGTGTAAACCCTGGCCTGGTTTTTGTACCAAAATGCAACACCTCCCTATTATCTCAATATGGAATGTAAATGTACTCTCAAATAGCCTTCATCACTGCCCACTATTCCACCAATTTTGGTGTCATCTGCAAACTCACAAACCATGCCCCCTATATTCTCATTCAATTAGTTTCTATAAATGACGAACAATGATGAACCCAGAACCAATCCTTTTGCCACACCGCTGGTCACAGGCTTCCAGTCTGAACAATAACCTTCTACCACCACTCTCTGTCTCCAACCATCAAACCAATTTTTTACCAATTGGCTTGCTCTCCCTGGATTCCATTTGATCTCACCTTACTAACCGGTTGTCCATGTGGTAACTTGTCAAAGGCCTTGCTAAAGTCCATGTAGACAATGTCTACCACTCTGCCTTCAGTTATCAACTTGGTCATGTCTTCAAAAAACTCAATCAAATTTGTGACACAATTTCCCACTTACAAAGCCATGTGGATTATCCCTAATCAATCCTTGTCTTTTCAAATGTGTGTAGATCCTATCTTTCAAAATCCCTTCAATAACTTACTCCCCACTGGTATCAGACTCACCGGTCTATAATTCCCTGCATATTCTTTGCAGACCTTATTAACTAACAGCACAACATCAGTCAAGCTCCAGTCTTCCAGCACATCACCCGCGGCTGTTGATAATACAAACATCTCTGCAAGGGGCGTCGCTGTCTCTTCCCAAGTTTCCCACAAAGTGCTGCGATAGACCTGATCCGGTCCTGGGGATTTATCTACTTTAATGAGTTTTAAGAACAGATTACAGCACCTCTTCTTCTGTAATGAGGACTCTTCTCAAGATATTAACATTTATTTCCCAAATTTCTTCACTTCCATGTCTTTCTCAACTGGAAATACTGCAGTAAAATATTAGATTTGTGACTCATCCATATTTTGTTTGAAAAAGAAATGGAAATTTCTAAATGTGAGACATTTGGAGGTGATACACGGGATACGATCCATGGTCCTGACTTTACTCTGGATTGTCCTTTGTCCTTTTCCACTGTCTCCCTAAACCATGTGATACAATGATCACTCTTCTCTAAATGTCGTCTCACTGACACTTGATCTACCTGAGCCTCCTCATTCCCAAGATCCAGGTCTAGCAAAGCCTCCATTCCCATTGGACTGGAAACATACGGCTGGAGAAAAATCACCTGAGCACACTCTCACAACTCTGGCCCTCTCTGCCCTTCACACTGCTGCTATCCCACTCTATATTCTGGTAATTAAAGTCCCCCTAATGTTTGCACTTCACTGTAAACTCCTTCCAGGTTTGTTCCTCTCCATCCTTCCCATTAGCTGGTGACCAACAGACTGCACTGAAAAAACTGATTGCACCTTTTTGTTCCTTATCTTGAACCAAATCGATTCTGTCCTTGACCCCTCTGGGACATCCTCTTTCTTGAGCTCTGCTCCGATCTCCTTAACCAATCCCACACCTCTCACCCTTTCCCCCCTTTCCTAGCTTTCCTGAATGCTTT